>NW_023276806.1:215647775-215937775 GCF_003668045.3 Cricetulus griseus
AATAATTGAATAATATATACATTTGTGATTGTGCTTTTATGTGCATACAGATAGACATGATATTTAAGTATTTTCTTACTTCTGGGAAGAATAAGACTTAAGAACTTAAGATTTACCCATTTGATTAAGTGCTAGATATGAATCATCTGTAAGGAAAAAGTAAAGCTTGGTATATAAACTTCAGAACGTTGACTTAGGTAGCTAGTCTAGTGATAAACACTGCCATTTTAATTCTGTGTCTGTGGTGTACCCTGTTTGTATTTACACAGGCCGTAATTCTTCGAAACTCACCATTTTCCATTGAAAGGGGAATGATTACGACATACCTGGATTATGAGAGTCAATCATAACAATAATGGTCCTGTAGTACAATAAAGTTCTAACAAATCCACTGATGCTAAATTTGGTTCCCAAAGCAACATTGTTTCCATAAGACATAAAATGTCAGCTGTCTCTCCTATACAAATAAATATCCCTGAGCTTTGTCTTGAGTGAAAATATGAAAGCTTCTCTAGAGCTCACTGAACAAATTTTAGAGATGTACACATATGTAACAGGGGTGTTGCTTTGACTGCTGAGAATTATGTAATCTTGTGAAGACTTCAGTTTTCTGCATAGTAGAAGGGAACTGGCAACCAAAGACATCATAGCACCCTCAACATTCATAAGAAAAATACTATAGTGATTAAAAATATTAGCCCTATAATTACATATCATAGTTCTTATAAAGTCTTATACAAGCCAATGAGTATATTGCAGGATCATATTTTACATTTATAGAAGCGATATAGAAATATTATCTGAGAAATAGAAAAGTTGCGAAAATAAAACGGAAAAAAATGTAGTTTAATAAATATATGCCACCAAGTAATTTTTAAAATTAGCTATCAGTAAGGTAAACATTGCTTCTAGAAAAAGATAAGCAAGTGGTCATTTAAAATTATCAAATTTTCAATGAAAATAAAAGTAGGAAATAATAAAGAAATATCCCACTTTTATCACAACTCATAACTCAGGAAAATGAAACATTTAAACAATCTGAACTTAAAATGATTTTAAGAAAAGTGATGATAGTCTGCCTTATCTGAAGAGTGGATGGGTATGGGGTGGGAGAAGATGGGGAGAGCAGGAGGAGGAGAATAGGAATTGGGATTGGTATACAAAATGAGAAAAGATTGTTTGAAATAAATATTTAAAAAACGATGATATTTTCCACTAATAGCTGATTAGCTCTAATAAGAAATTTACACAATTTTATGACGATGTCAATGACAAGGGAAAATAATGAAAAACAATGTGGTTCTTATTTTCATGGTTCTGTTTCACCTGATATTGATGTAAGTTTAATGTAACCTCACACACACACATACACACATAGAGAGGGAGAGAGGCATGCACTACACTAACTGCCCTGCCTTCTTTAAAAAAAAATAATAAAATCTAATTCTTTTTACCTAAAGTTGTATTTTAAAAAATATTGAAATTTATCTGATTTTATTTTATGTGTATTTTTCCCTGTATTTGTGTCTCTGAACCACATACGTGCCTGGTGTCCATGGAGGACAGAAGATGGCATCCAATGTGGGAACAGGAGTTACAGGCAGTTGTCAGCTGCTGTGTGGATGCTGGGAATCAAACTGGGGTATTCTAGAATAACAGCCAGTGCTCTTAATCTCTGAGCCATCTCTCCAGTCCCTTAAAATTTTAATTTCAGTTTATATTGACAGACTGCTGTATTGTTGTGATTTATGCTGATTTTAAAAGATACCTTTAGAAACCTCCAAGTCAAGCTTTCTCAAAACCAATCTCATGCTTTGCTAAGCACTCTAAATTACTGCATGACAAACTGGGATATCTCACATATTTTCCCATGTGCAACCCATAAAATCTGTCATTTCCTTCACAATAATGTATGTGACTTTTTACGTTGACTTTGCTTATGGGGTCATTTGTAATAAATGTCTCACAAAAAGTATCAATATTATTTGGATTAGTCTGTTAGTGACTATTTACCCAGAGATCTGTTTACTTACCTGACTTCTGGAGATGCTAACTCCACAAACTAACCTATCATATCTCCCTGAGGCTTCCCTGTAGTTTTGTTCAAACATCTGGGATATCCTCAATAGTGAATAAAATGATGGTGATTTTTTTTTCTTCCCCAAAGGAAAACCTGTGTAGTCTCCCATGACAATTGCTATTGTTTCCATGTTGATCAGTCATCACATCATGGAAGAAACAAGGTCCAGTAGATCCAGCACATGCCATGGTTTCCATGGTAAAATTTTTGAAAAGAAGCTAATCAAATGTCAACTTCCGGAAAATGCACATTGGATGCTCAAAGGTGACAAGGGAGACAGAAATGGAGATGAAGACTTCGATAGGGTGGGGCAAAAGAGAGGGGTAGAAGGAGAGGGGGAAGGAAAAAAAACACAGAGACAGAGATTTGTACCTTAGATCTTTACAGAGTTATGATTTCTAACATTCTTACTTCTTTTCCATAAACAAACATCTGTAAGGCCCTACCCTCTTTATCTTGGTCAAAATGTCTCTATCAGTGCAGTTGTGACTGGGGGTTTGTGGTATTCAAGGCAACACTGTAATATGTGACCATTGCTGTCTGAACAATGGTCAATTCAACCACACGCCTACATCGCCCAATAAATTCATGATATAATTTCTTATTCTTTGTTTCTCTTGCTTAAACATAGAAAGCAAGCAAGCAGTTAGACAATGTTTGTCATCTTATTTTGCCTAACAAGCAAATTATGAGAACCAAACCTTTTCTGCTATGAAATAGACAGGAAAACACATAGTAGAAAGCAAAAAGATATCTTTTTGGAGACCTGAAAGCAGATGGGCTAACAGAGCTGATGAAGTAACATCCAGGAACCCGCCCACCCTCTCCACCCCTCTGTCATATCTCTTGCTTTCTCATCACTGGGCAGGAGAAGATGATGGGGGAAAAGTGTCTTCTTGATTTGGGGCACAGGCTTTGCTATTTATGTTCTAATTTTAAGCTCCTGGATACATTTCAGTCAGTAGGGTAGGGAGTGTAGTAGTTCTGTTTCACTACTCTCTTCCTAGCATCCTGAGATCTGTGACTCTATGACACCCAGTCTGTCAAGTGTAACAAAGGCAGCACATATTTGACATATGAAGAAAGAGCTACTGTATCACATGCCTGCAGTAAAGTGGATGAAACTGTAATAAAATAACAAGTGTCACATAAGATTAAGTGGAACACGCACACCTCTCCCAGCATTATTTCAGCTCACCGCTATCAGGCTCATAAAACCTGCTTTGAAAACAAAGGAAAACTCAAACAATGCTGTCCTCTACAAAAACCTTAATGCAAAATCAAGAAATGGGATCTAGGTTAGTGGATAATAGTTGCTAATAATTGCCCCTATGCAGCACTATTCATTTCCCAAGTGAAACCTAGTTTTTGTTTTCTCCTATGTGGGAGGTCACTAATCATTTCCTTGGCATACAGTCACTTGAACAGTCTTTTGAGTTGTGTTCTCATTCTTCTCAAAGGCAGTCAGCACTCATCCATGTCCACATGTACACTGTCCCCTTCAATAATAGAAAAGTCTATTCAGGCATAGTGACTCACTGTGGTCATACTCCATCATCTCTCTTATGTCGGCACTTTACTTAATCATTGTCAGCCAGACCCACCCATTCTTGCTCTTTCCTGCTACCTTCTCCTTCACAAATGTAGCAGATGTAAGCATGCTATTAATGATGGTCAAAATTTTTCCTTAGGTTGCACAGATGGCTGAGTTATTTTTATTCATGAAGAAGTCTCAAATTCAAAGAGTAATAGAACAGCATCTTCCATTATAAAATAATTTCCAAATCACTTCTTTACCTATTTATTGTACGATTCATTTAAAAATATTTTAAACAAATTTGAGTAAAAGGTCTGTTTCTTCTGTCGCTTCATTTTATTTGGTCCTGAACTCATCTCTTCTCAATATAGTCTGCTATTCATTGTGACCACTTCCTAAAATGTTCCTTGAATCTCATTGTTTTTATAACTTGTGTGATGGAGTTTCCATGTATGAAAAATAAGAATTGAAACCAGAAAGTTAAAAGGTCCTTCTGTGGGAATATTGCAGCACAATACAGCTCCATAGCATATAGGAAGTGTGACCGACTATTGTAGGCTATTCCTATTTGAAAATCTTTGCTTCAAGAGTTCCAAGGCTAAATCTTCAAATTTATCTTTCAGAATAAGACTTATAAGAATATCAATTTAGTTGATAATTCTTCAAAGTTAAACTTCCTAGGAACATCTCAGAAGACTTACCCTGAAGGTTAAGGTAGATATCACATTGGCAACAGTAAGCCAGGGTGATCATGGATAGGACAAGAATTGTCATCACTAACAAGCTTCCAGCCTTCAGATTCTGGACAACTGCCAAGAAACTTAAAGTTAATTTGCATCCTTTTATCTTTCAAAGAAATTTTCTTTTTTCAAAGAAATTTTATTTTTAATTGAGAACTTTGTACATATATACAATGAAACATGATCATATCCATCTCCCTCCCAATCCCATATGATAAGACACTGTCCAAAATTCATGTCCTCTCTAAGTCCAACTAGTGTTATCCACATATGTGTGAGCATGGGACATCCACTGAAATATAGGATATCAACCAGTGGACACATGTCCAAATCAGCATGAATATCTCTTCCCAGTGACTATCACCTACCAATAGCCCTTCAGCCAGAGATGTTGCCTGAAAAGGACATCCCTACCTGTGCTATGTTAAACTTGTGCAATCATTGCAAAGGTAACTAACAACTGCTGCTGTGAGTTGATAATTATAACAGCCATGCTAAGTCCAAAACACAGCATTTTAAAGCACCCTTCTCTACTCTCTATTTCTGATAGTCATATACTTTCCATTCCCTGAGAAGGGCTAATAAAAATGACCCATTTAGGGCTTCATAGCCAGTCTCTTATTCTCAACACTTTGACCACTTAAGCATTTCAGTAGTAACTGTTTCCAACTTCAGTCAAACGGTTCTCTGAAGTTGAGAACAGCTGAGATCTCTAAGAACAAATATAAATATTTATAGTTTCATTTGGCTGAAAGTCCATTGGGCAAAATAATAATACCAGATTCTACTCTAGAACCTATAACTATTTGACCAGGATTACAAGATGAAGAAAGTAAATCCATTGTGTGGTGCAGGCCTCAAATCCAATTAAAATGCTGTTAGTTACCTGATAACAATTATGCCACTATTGTACCTGTGGACACATATTGACTGAATATGCATGGTATTGTAGCATGAAGGATATATAATATGAATTCTGGGTGACACCACTGGTGTCTTTAAGAAATGGTAGTCAACAGAGAGAAAGTTTCCTAGTTGTTCTGAGGTTGATTTCTCTATATCTTGAAGCCATAGTATACATTATTTTCATAAATAGGGTCATACCAAGTAATTTTGGTGACTAACAAAGGGTCATAACAATAGCCAGTGTTCTTTTGGAGACCTCTGATAGGCCCTTGTCTTCTTTTATATCACATGATTGTATTACAGATCCAATTTCTAAGTTTTGCATGAATTTTTACTTCACTATTTTTTGCTGCGTACAAATTTATTTTAAATTACCTAAAATATTTTTATTTAAGTTAGAAACAAATTATTTTACATGTCAATCCAAGTTCCCTCTCCCTCCCCTCCTCCCCTGACCCCACTAACACCCTACCTATCCCATACCCTTTCTCCTCCCCAGGGAGGGTGAGGCCTACCATGAGGGATCTTCAGAGTCTGCCATAGCCTTTGGGAAAAGCCTATGCCTTTCCCCATGTGTCTTGGCTGAGGGAGTATCCCTCTGTGTGGAACGGGCTCCCAAATTCTATTCCTATGATAGGAATAAGTACTGATCTACTAAAAGAGGCCCCATAGATTTCCAAGGCCTCCTCAATGACAACCACTTTCAGGGGAGTCTGGTTTCCTATGCTGGTTTCCCAGATATCAGTCTGGGGTCCATGAGCTCCCCCTCATTAAGTTCAGCTGTTTCTGTGGGTTTCACCAGCCTGGTCTTGACCCCTTTGCTCATCACTCCTCCCTCTCTGCAAATGGATTGCATTTCAGTTCAGTATTCACTGTGGCTGTCTGCTACTTCCATCAGCTGCTGGATGAAGGCTCTAGGGTGGCATATAAGTTAGTCATCAATCTCATTATCAGAGGAGGGCATTTAAGGTGGCCTATTCACTGTTGCATAGAATGTTAATTGGTGTTATTCTTGTAGATCTCTGGAAATCTCCCTAGTGCCAGAATTCTCTTTAAACCTATAATGGCTCCCTCTATTATGGTATCTCTTATTTTGCTCTCCTTTATTCTTCCTGAGAATCAACCTTCCTGCTCCCTCATGTCCTCCTCTCCCCTCCTCTTCTTCCCTTCTTATTCTAGTCGCTCCCGATCCCCTCCCCCATGCTCTCAATTTGCTAAGGAGATCTTGTCCCTTTCCCCTTCTCCAGGGTACCATGTATGTCTCTCTTAGGGTCTCCTAATTTCTCTGGCGGTGTGGAATAATGTAGGCTGATAATTCTTTGCTCTATGTCTAAAATCCAAATACAAGTGAGTACATACCATGTTTGTCTTTTTGTGACGGGGTAACCTTGCTCAGAATGGTTTCTTCTAGTTCCATCCATATCTTGGGGTAACACTAACCAAACAATTGAAAGACATGTAATTTATATTATTTAATTAAAGTAGAAATATATATATATATATATATGTATATATATATGGAATAATACTAATCAAAGAAAAAGCAGCTTCCAATTATACTTTAATGAAGTTATGAGGTAGCAGGTTGCCTATAATTTTGTATACAACTTCCCTTTGAGTTAGTACCTGACTTATTGCCCCACATTCCCTCATCTTTCTTAACTTAATCTTTTCTACCTCCATTATTCTACCTTTCCACTTTCATTTCAATTATAATGTATTTCCCTTTCCTTAACATTCCCACAAAGGGGACTTTCTACACTCCTGATTTCCACCTGTACTCAATGTTAAACCAACAAAACCAGAGATTTGACACCAATATCTTCATTTGAGAAAAAGATGAGTTTATTTCATATTGTACTTCACTTACATTTGAAGATGTGGATCTAGAAACTACAAATGACAGAGAACATGTCATGTTTGTCTTTCTGGATCTTGCTTACCTCACTCAGATATTTATAAAGGTTCCTTTGCCAAGTAACAAATTGAGCTTGAAAAGGAAATGGCAAGCTCCTGCTTACTTGATGGGGTAAACTGGAAAACAGGACGGTATTCCAACTGAAGAAAAAGAAAAAGAATGTTTAATTCACATGGAGATGGAGGAATCAAAGTTCTTTGATAAAGTATCAATTCATTGTATTAATTTTTATTTACCTAAAACTTGATATATAAAGAAGTTAAACCACTGGCTGACAATCCCTCACAAGAACCATAGACAATGATGAATAATGATGCTATGAACATTGTTGAGCAAGTGTCCTTGAGGCATGACTGAGCATCCTCTGTGTATATGCTCAAGAGTGGTATCACTGGATTTTGAGGTATATTGATTCCCAATTTTCTCAGAAACCACCATAATGATTTCCAAAATGGCTCTACAAGTTTGCACTCCCATCAGCAGTGGAGGAGTGTTCCTCCTACTCCACATAATCTCCAACATAAGCATTCCTCAGTATTTTTTATTTTACCCACTCAGACAGGTGTAAGATGGTATCTCAGAGTCATTTTGATTTGTATTTCCCTTATGATTAATGATGGTGAACAAGTCCTTAAATGTTTTTCAGCCACCTGAGATTTTTCTGTTGAGAAACCACTCTTTAGTTCTGTACCATATTTTTAATTGGACTATTTTGAAGTTTGCTGTCTAGTTTCTTGAGTTCTTTATATATTTTGGAGATCAGCCCTCTGTCAGAGGTGAGGCTGGTGAAGATCTTTTCCCATTATATAGGCCATCACTTTGTCTTATTTACCATGTTATTTGCTTTACAGAATTTTCTCAGTTTCAGGAGATCCCATTTATTGATTGTCATTCTCAGTGTCTGTGCTATTCTTGTTATATTTAGGAAGTGGTCTCCTGTGCCAATGCATTCAAGGCTATTTCCCACTTTCTTTTCTACTAGTTGTGTAACTTAGTCTAGGATCTGTCCCTGGTGCATGAGCTAGCTTGCCATGCTCTGCCTTGAAGCAGAGGGTGTTGGTTCCTTAATGTGCCAAGCTTTATGGACTCCCGATGGGAAGCATTACCATTAGGAAGGAGTGGATGGGGTGACCTGGGGGATAGTTGAAAGGGGGCAGGAGGAGGAGTAGGAGGGAGAACTGTGGTTGGAGTGAAAAATGAAATTTAAAAAATAGAACCATAGGCTGACAAAGCCCTAGTTCTAGGCACAAGAAAATTCCTTTCAAGTAATTGCTATCTAAATTCCTTTTCTATTGTTATAAACAGCATTATTAAAGTATATTACAAAACAAACTGCTTAATTTAGGTTATGGTGTCAGAGGTTTAGAGTCTATTATGGAGGAACAAAATTTGTAGCTGAGAACTCAGATCTTGATTCTAATACACAAGGAAAAAAAAAGGGAACTGTTAATGTAAGGATTCTTTTGAAACTTCATTATCTGCCCTAAATGACACCTCCTCCATCAAGGCCAACCTCATAATCATTTAGAAACATGTCCACCAACCAGGGATCAAGTATTCAAATATATGAGCCTATGGGAGCATTCTCATTCCAACCACTTCAGTTAGTCAAGGTAGTACAAGTGCCTCCCAAAATAGTCTCTCAGTGTATCCCTTGATTGCTTAACAGTGATGGGGATGAGCACTATTTCCAAAGACTGTAGAGGGAAATACTTGCCATGCCCACTTGGGGGCTGGCACAGGTGATGCTGACCACGCTTTATATATGAGGGTGGCATGCATGCGGCTCTCTCTATTCTCTGACCCAACTGGTTGTACAGGACTGGCTCCATCTCGTGAGTACTTTCTTAATAAACCATCTACTCATGAAACTAGCTCTGATTCCATTGTGATCCACATTAATTGCATTTCACTATAAAAGACACCACATATTTAGGACTCAGTACTTAATGATTCATGCTGGGTGTGACCTGAAAGTCTCTTTCCTGAGGTCTAGCTTCCATGGTTCCAGAAATTCTATGGAAACTGCCAAAGGAGAAAAACAATTAAAATTTCCTACCCAGTTTCAATAACAATGGACCATGACAATGACCAACCTAATAAGTCTAAATGCACTATTAGTGGTACTTATATGTCAGTGGTAACCAAAAGCAGTCTATTTGGATTTAACTCCCACTCAACAGGAAACATACTCATTTTCCTAGGGTTATTGAAATCATGGACTTTAGAAAAGAAACTACTACCACCAATTTGCTATCTTATTATAATTCCTTGTGTCTCTATAATTCAATTTGAATTGGGTATGGCAATACCTCCTGAAGTTTCCTTTCTGTTCCGTATTGTCTTTTCAAACGTCGTATTTTTTCCTATACCTGTAAATAATTATGTTGGACTTTTCATTGGGATTACTTTGAGTTTGTAGATTGCTTTTGGTAGGATGACCATTTTCATAAGATTGAATAATCTTATTCATGAATATGAGAGGTTTTCTGTTCACAACTGTCTTCCTCAGCTTCCTTTATTCGTGTCTTAACTTTTTATTATAATATATTATGTATTTGATTTACACACACACACACACACACACACACATATATATATATATATATATATATATATATATATATATATATGAGAGAAAGAGAGATAGAATATTGGAATAGGATTGTTTCTCTCGTTTCTTTTTTAGTATGTTTTTCACTGTTATATCTCAAAGCTACTGATTTTGTACATTAACTTTGTATCATAACACCTTGTTGAAACATGGTTATTATCTCTAAAAATTTTTGACTGACTATAGTCCTTTATGTATATAAAGTTACCTACAAAATGGGAAAACTTTATTCTTTTTCTATATGTATCCACTTTGCTTCATTTTGTTTCTTGTTGTTTTATCCAATACTTGGAATACTATTGGATAGAAATAGAGAAACTGGACCTTGTTTACTATCATATTTGAAATGCCTTGAAATTTTTTCCCATTTAGTGTGATATTAATTATAGGTTTGTCACATATGTCTTTATTGCACTGAGGTCAGCATACCTCTGCTTCTAGCCTTTCCATTACTGTCATCATAAAAGGATGGTGGATTTTTATCGAACTTATTTTTTGTGCCTGAATTTTTATAGCCATGCAATTTTATGTTAATAGACTTATGTGCTAGATGTTTTCCATATGTAGAAACATCTCTGCTCAATGCAATAAATTCACCTTGGTCATGATGGATGATCTTGTTGATGTGACATTGAATTCAATTTGCAAAAATTCTATTGATAATTTTGCATCTAAGTTCATTAGTGAGATCAGTATGTATTTTTTTACATTGTTTTTTGCTTGTGTGCTGTCTTTGTGTGATTTGGGTTTCATTGTATAGAATGAAATAAATATCACCCTGAATAGTAAATGAAAACAAAAATGTAATATACCCAAAACAATAAGATATAATAAAAGCAATTTTATAAAGGAAATTTATAAGATAATATATGTAGCCTCTAAGTGCCTATATATAAACGAAATAGTGATTTCAAACAACCTAATGGTGCATTCTAAGTTACTAGAAAAAAGAAAAATAGGAGGAAAACAATCCCTAAATAAGTAGACAGAGAGAAATAACTAAAATCAGTTCAATAATTAATGAAGCAGAATTAAAACAAAACAAATTCAAACACTATAAAAATCAATGAAATAGAAATGCAGTTCTTGGAACAGGTAAGCAAAAATCAAGAACCCTTTAGCCAAATTAAGGAAAAAACTACTATGTGTGACAAATGTACATTAACCAATATTCTAAATGGAGAAGAATGTATGATAATCATTCTTAGCAGTATCTAGAACAAGGCGTGGCTGTCCATTCTCTCTACTTTGATTCAATATAATAAAATCCTAGCCACAGCTTGAAAATAGGGGGAAAATGAAGGAATATAAATATCAAAGGACAAAAATCAGTGTATTTGTAGTGCAGATGACATGATTAAATACACAAGAGACCCTATAAACTATATCAGAAAATGGCAGGTGTTATTAATACTTTCAGCACTTTCAAACAATTCTCACCTGAAGGCTCACAGATATATGTGAAAGAGAACTGGAAAGTTTGTAAAAACTAGAGGTAGTTGTTGACGTCAAGGAAACAGCATTTACCAGACAGGACAGTTGCCCCTATGCACTCAAAGCAATTGTGACAAAATGTACAAGGCTCAAACATTCTTAAGCTGAACCATATCTCAGCATGGAAGTCCCACCCATAGATGATGAGGTATTAGAATTTAATAGCTTTTTGGAAGAAGTAAGTTTTCTTCAATAGTGTGCCCTCCAGTAGTGCTAACCACAGATCCCAGTGCAGGCTCTACACCAACAATAGGTGGGCAAGACAAAATGGGTTCATTGTAGGGAGTGAGAACATCAGTTTGATAGAGAGATGGGGGCAGATATGACAGGAATGTATACGAAGTCCTTAAGTTCATACATATTGTATCAGATTCTCAAGTAAAAAAAAATTACTTAAAAAAGTTTTTTCTCAGCTGACCCAAGGTAGTGGGAGCTCATGGACTATGGACTAACATCTAGGGAACCTGCATGGAACTGAACTAGTGCCTCTGAATGCGTGTGCCAATTATGTGACATGATCTGTTGCAGGAGGAGTCCTGGGAGTGGCACCAGGCACTATTCCAGGTATCTGCTGTTAACAATATCTTAGGTAGATGACAAGAAAGAAACACATCAGACCCAAGATCTCTGAGTTTTAATATCAACTCTCACTACAGTCATGAATTTGGATGCATTAGGGCTTCCAGAAACTTCATCTAAACAGCCCCAAAACCTTAAAGATTGAAGTGGCCAATTCAGTTGTCCTTCTTAGTTTTTTTCTTAATACCCAGAGCAGTACATTTCCATCTGGACTTTTCAGTGGAAACATTTACAAGATTCAAAATATTAATAGTCTATGTTTAATTTCCCATTACATGCTACTAACTTTTCTGTGAATGGCTGCAAGTAATTCATATTCCAAAATTCTTAATTCCAAAAATGATGAATATGAAACCCAGGAAAGTTGCATTAGTTATCAAAAGTTATCATGTAGTTGGGGAAACATGCTATCATGATCTTATGTTGGAGTCATTTGATCAGCTTCTAAAAATCAGCACTATTCTCAGTGCAGTACTGAATGTAAATTTCTTCAAGTTTTAATTAAATCAGATTCTCTCAGGTACATGGCTATGTCATTTGCAAGTTACAAATGATTACATTGTCTTTCAATGACTTTTTTCCTTGATCACATTGTGATGTGTGTACATGTGTGTCTAAGTGTGTGTGTGTGTGTGTGTGTGTGTGTGTGTGTGTGTGTGTGCACGCGCGCGCATGCACGCATGTGTGCGCATGCGCGTGTGTCTGAAATGGAGATCAAACTAACACCTATTACATGAAAGAAAAGTGTTCTATTACTGACCTACATTTCCCAACCTACTTACATTTTTCTATTTCAACACTTTCAGAAATAACCATTTCATATGCCTTCTGTTCTTTTGACATAATTTCTGCATTTTTGTATCTTAATGTAATCTGATACCTACGTTAATGATTTTGCTGAAATTCTTCTTATTAAATTTATCACTTAAGTAACAAATAAACTCAGTGATTCAATTCCTAATTTTATTTTTGCTAAACTTTTACTCATAACCTTAATTCTTTTAGGATAATTTATATCAATCTCTATATCATGAGCAAATTGAGAAACATTGGCTTTCAAGCAGAGCACTACAAGAACCAAAGAAAGGAAAGTACCAACAGCACATGCAAATGAACTCATGTTCATTTGTTCAAATCAAGGGATGTCTCAGAGTGACAGAATTTCTCACTGAATAGTATGCTTCAACTTCATTTCTCCCAAGTGATAATCACTTCATATTCCTTTATCTTGCATATATTCAGTGTGTGCTTATTATCAAATAAACTGATTCAAAGATGACTGCAGTTTCACTTAGATCAAAATTTAGTCTTCATGAAATCTTCTCCTATTCTGACTTTTACCTGAGAAAATAATGCCAATTTGTCAATAGTAATATAAGAATTATTAATTTATTTTCATTATACCTAAGTACCTTTTGTAGTTCATGAGTTCTATATTTGAGAATAGTGAAGCTAGATGTGGCTATAAAATGCTCTCCTTTAGTGTCCTAATCTGTTGCCAGTTTCATAAAGCAGCAACTGCCCAGAATTATTGAAAACTGCATAAGAATCTAGTGCTTGTAGATTTGTAACATTAAGCATTTTTCTGTACCATTTTTAAGAGTCCAAGTGTATTTGCTTGAAAATGGGTGTTATTTCTGTGGCTAAACATTTAAAGGTTTCCTAATGCAACTGAAATTTAACCAGTTAGAAGCAGTGGAGTAATCTTCATGGTACACAGCTTCAGGAAATGGTGGTGAACATGGTTATTTTTGGCACCAAGGCTGAATTAGGATGGATAGAGTTTGTCTTCAACTCTGAGCATGTACTCCTCTATTAGCTTCATCTACAAAAGCAAGCTTGAATTCTCCTCCAATGAAATCAATTTTGGCATGGAAATATGAGCTCTTTCATTTTCACAATATTATCTTTTGAAAGCAATGTTTCCTATAATAGTGAATGGCTTAAAGAATAATTGCCACCCTAGATAAATACACAGACAATTGCTTAGCACTACTAACTCTTTTTGTGTCTGAAGAACTGAAATATTCACATTCACAAGCACTGTTGATATCTGTGTTTCAATATGGAATTGAGTAATATCAATGACGCATGTCTTTTTGTATCTCACTTTACTTCAAAAGATGGCATTACAGAACTTAACAGATGGAATAAATTGCCATAAAGTGAATAACATGTATTTAAGGAATCACACAGAAGAGATAACATTCATATTTAAAACTGAGTAATTGGATACATAACAATTTTTTAAGGTATGAAAGTAGTGGATAAGAGCTCTTTGAATGATGAAGGTAGTGAGTAAGTGGTCATTCTGGTAAACACATCTATAAGTTTATGTTTTTCAAAATCTGAAAGTTAACCAGTATCTCAGAATAATCCTAGGATTGTTTATTTAAAACCTTGGAATTTAAGAAAGATGTTTCATTTCAACATGTTCTGTTCTTCATACTGTCACACAACTCCTCAGATACCTAGGAGGTCCCTAGTGTTGCAATCAGAAATGGTAAGTACCAGCTAAATGGCAACTAGTGGTCACCTCTGCTACAGGAAACATGACTTCCCTGGTGCTCACCGTAACTTGTCACCTCAGAAAACTCAGCATCACTTGGTCTCTCTGTAAATTTCCCTCAAAATCCCCACTCACAAAATTTGTTCCTATTTGATCTAACTCAGAGTTCAACAGCAAGAAAAGCCTCTTAACAAATAATAGTTGAAAATTCTAAGGCTTTTGATTAAAGTATAAACGACTGATATGATAAAGCCAGGAAGGATACTAAGAAGTTAATAAAAATCAACAATACTGTCTGGAGGATCAGCTTTCCTTAGAAGTCTTTTCAAAGCTCAGAGGTATTTGTGAAGATCTACAAGTAGATGCAAATGTATACTGCTGTTGAGATACTCAAAAGTAAGACCGTATTTCCTCACTTGGAAACATGCACAGGAGACCACACTCTGTCAACATCTTCCCCTATACAGCAGAAACTGATGAGTGACATAGGAATATGAACTGTGATCATTTTCAACATGTGCTCAGGCATATACATAGACTTCTGAAACAAAGCTCAGTAGCTCTAACAAATAATTAAATGAAATCTCTGTCATTCTGTGAATATTGCCTAGAATCCACATAATTTAATGATGTTTCAGTAAACAAATATTAACAAGTGGAATGCATCATTCTGGCTTAACTACATCTAAAGTTGTGATATTTTATTATATAAATAGATGCAAAATTCTACACCTTACATGTTTGAAATGCTCGATAAAATAAAAACGAAAGAGAGCCACTTCCATACACTAAAGACCATGTCAGAGAATCTCATAGGTTAACTGAGTCAATGATGAGCAACTGATATTTTCTGTCACAGAATTTTTTTTTCTAAAAATTATTTGCTATCCTTACTTAAAATAACACTGCTATGCACATGAAATGTAATTTGAGTAAATATCGTGTATTTACTACAGGACAGACAGAGATAAAAGAGGGGTGAAGGCAGCACTAGACCTGCATGGGTATTCAACCAGGTTCTCTGTGTATGTCAGGACTGTTATTATGGTAATTCTGTGTGACTCCTAACATTGGGAGCAGGTGTATCTCTGACCCTTTTTGGCTGCTCTTGAACTCTTTTCCCCCTGTTGGGTTGCCTTTGTCAATATGAATATGAGGCCTTTTACAATGTATAATAAGTACATTGTGTTGTACAGCTTGGCTATCACTTGGGGGTCACTCTTTTCAGAAGAGCAAATGAATGCGGAGAGTGAATCCTGGAGAGAGGGGAGGTGATGGGGCCTAGAAGGAGTAGAGGGACAAGGAACTGGTGGTGAGATGTATTCCATGAGAAAAGAACATATTCTCAGTTTAAAAAATGTAAAAATTAAAAGTAAAAGATAAACAAAAATACAGAGGATAGAAGGATGGGGAAAACTTTCACCACCTGGGAAAAATCATTGAAATAAAAATGGGCTGTTTGTAAATCATTAATATTGACATCTTTGTCATAATGTCTGTAAGAAAAGACATCTGGATGTATTCAAGTAAAGTAATTAAACTAGTTAGTAATTTAAAACATCACATGAAGATTATTATAAATACATTATTTGCTAAGTCTACCAAATAATTAAATTTTTTGAAATGTCTCCCTTAAACCAGACAAAAAGGAAACACTCAAGAACTGGTCATGACGCCAGTGTTATAATGAAACTCCACCCAAACATGGTTGTCACTTAATTGTCCCCAAAATATTCAACAAAATAGAAGCAACTTCAATGCAACAGAATTTATTGCAGATTATTAATTACCAATAAGAAATACTTTTTTCAGAAACATGCAGCTGGCTTAGCATTCAAATATCAATGTACTATAACTTATTCATAGAATAAAGACCAAAAAACATGAATAGAGAGTTGACAAAATTAAGTATTCTTTATTATAAATAAAAATAATTCAGCAAAGTAGAAACATAACACACTTACTTTAATGTGAAAAATCATTCCTTTTGGAAACCCACAGTTACTATACTACAAAATGGCAAGAAACTGAAATACTTCTCCCTAGCATGCAAACCAAAGCAAGGATGTCTGCTCCCACACCATTTCACCACTGTCAAAGATTCCATCCATGACAACTAAGAATGAAAATGAATAAGAAAAATGTAGACTGTCAAAACAGTGAAATAATCATTAATTGTGGGCAACATGATTGTACAAATAGAAAATCCTGAAGAAACAACAAGTCATATTAACAAGTAGGAGTAAAAATCTGTTTCCAGATTAAAACACACTTGAAAGTTATAACCATGCCATGGACAAAAAGAATATGAAATGCAACCATAATTTTAATATAATAATTTTAAGCGATATAAACGCTATAGGATGTTTATTAAATTGGCTACAAGACTTATCCACTAAGTACTAAAAGAAATACCTTAATGTAATATAAAAAAATCTAAAGTAATGGACAGATAGCCACTGCTTATGATATAACATAGTTTCAAGAGTCTTTTCTAAATCTACTGCATTAATGCCACCCTTATCAAGAACTAAGATATTTTTGAGAAATTGGTCAATGGATAGAAATTCATATCAACAAAATGTTTAGGATACCAAAACAATATGAAAATATGAAGCAAATTTCAAAAATGTACACATCCACTTTAGTGAATAACCAACAAAGTATTGAAAAGAATACCATGGTGCTGATCTGAGTACAGGCAAGTAGCTAAAATCATTCAAATAGAATTTTATGTCCACAGTGAAGTGAGTACTATTCACTTTCATCCTTAGTTGTTGTTTTAGCAACAACATAGAGACCATCAAATAGATTTAAAATAATCTATTCATTAAAAAAGATATAGGGTATATAATATTTTCAAAATTGAATCCTTAAAGTATATTACATAGAAAAAAATAAATTTAAATGAAAAAATGGTGCCACATTTAGGTATGTTTTTTTCTGTGTTTTACTTGTTTGTTTTTGCAAATGGCTTGGTTTGTTTTCTCAGTCTCTCCTTCAACCGAAATTCATAAGCCTCTTGTCACAGTTACCCAAGTGTTAGGACTAGAAATTGTATTACCACACACACCCATTCACATTTAGACTCTAAAACTATAAGCATCAGTTCAGCACGATGGCTCACCATGTAAAAGAATTTGAATGGGATCTTGGCTACCTGAATTCCACTGCCATAAATAACAAAATCCAGGTAAAGGTAAAAGGCAAAAACCAACTCCAGAAAGATTTGCTTTAATTTCACAACCATTCTGTGCCGTGTGTGCCCTCAAACACAAACACATCATTCACATACATCAAAATAACAGTAATCATGAAGAAAAGGAAAATCAAAATGACAATAGGGCATGGTATGATGCGGAAGGTTATGCATAGTATGGAATATAATATGTAATAATCATAATGTAAAATATAGGCAGTAACCAACATGGATGAAAAAAATGTAAGAATCAGAAACATCATATGGGTTGGTATGATTGCACAGTGGTTCAAACTCCAAACGTAGTAGGTTGGTTCATCAAAATGATAGTGAGTTACCATGCATTGTAAATCTTCAAGAGTAGGTATATACTCAAAAAAGAATAAATATATACAGGCAAGCATGTGTATGTAAGGGAACCTGGACAGATAGCAGTTCAAAGCATGTGTTCTTATAGAAGTCCCAGCTTTTTTGTCCAGGACACACATGGTTTCACATGTATCCATAGCTCAAGTTCTAGTTGATAATATGCTTTCAACTTACCTCTGAGGGTTACCACACACACTCATTGCTCATATGCCAACAAAATAGTCATGTATGTAAAACAAAATAAATAAATCAAATAAGTTTTGAAAGTTTAAGTGCATTCAAAACAGTTTTATGTATCAAAGACTAGAAAAATAAAATAATTTATATATTATATATATATATATATATATATATATATATATATATATAACATATATATATGTTATTTTTATTTAAATTAGAAACAAGCTTGTTTTAAATGTCAGTCCCAATTCCCTCTCCTTCCCCTCCTCCCCACCAACTCCCTATCCCATCTCCTTTCTGCTCCCTTGCTGTATTTCATCCATTCCATCATTGATTATATATTCACTTTAAGTAGGGGAAAATAAAATAATTTTAAGTTAATAAATTTACTTCTTCCAAACATAGGAACATTATATAATAGAAAGTAATCTGTAACTTAAAATGAATATATAATCAATGATAACATGGATGAAATAGAGATGCAGTAATATAAATAACCTAGTCACAAAAATAACACATACTGAATAACAACATTTTCACTGAGTGTCCAGAAAAGATAAATGCTTGGTGGCTATCAGGACCCAGAAAAAAAGGAAGAATTGGGAACTACAATAAATAGTGAATGATTATATTTACTGTCAGAGTATGCTTTGAAATTATAAAACAATGATGCTTGCATATCCCTGGAAATGCACAAGTTATAGAATTGTCTTTTTAAAAAGAAAATCACATGGTATGTACATTTTATTTCAGCAGGGTATTGTCTTCTTACATTTTTTACTGCTGTGAGGGACACCATGATGAAGACAATTTATAAAATAGAACATTTATTTCGGAGCTTCCTTAGAGTTTTAATGGTTGAGTTCATGATCATCATGGCAGGGAGCATGTGGCCACACAGGCAGGCATGGTTCTGCAGCAGTAACTGAGAGCTCATTTGTCAAGCCTACAACCACTACTACCATAACTTAAATGAAGTGAGAGAGCAAATGAAAATGGATGGGGTTTTGACAGTTCACATCTCTTCCAACAAAGCCACACCTCCTGATTCCTCCCAAAAAGTTCTACTAACTGGCCAAGCGCTAAGTATATGAGTCTGTGAAGGGTCATCCTTGTTTAAATCATAACAAATATCTTATTTGCAGGTTGGCGTCAGTGGGATATAAAATAGAAAATTTCATAATATGGTAATTTCATTCATTATATACCAAATAATTCCAAATATAAATCAAAACAAAGTTTTCAGTCAATCAGTGAATTAAAAATTTTGCTTAATATATTTAAAATTTCCTCAGATATTGTGAGAAAAATATGTGGTGATACAATACTAAGCCAAAGTATTGTCAGAAATAAGTTGATATTGAGAACATATTTTGCATTTGATTAGTTCTGATCAAAACACATTTAAAGATGTCATGCAAATGAGAAAAGAATAATATGGTGAGAATCTTCTGTTTTATTTTCTTTTCAGTGTTGGGTATTGAATTCAGAGTTTTAAACATGCTATGCAAGCACTCTGCAACTAAGGTATGTCTGAAACAGTAATGAAAATTTTCTCCTAAATTGAAAATATTTTTAAAATTTAAATAATAATTAAAATTATCTATCCATAAGGCAGATGAAATCTCGTTTCCTAGAAAGAATGCTTTATGCTAGTCTTCAGTATGTATTTCACGAACAAAGCAATCAGAATCTTAAAATAAAATTTATTTTTACCATTTACTACTACTCACAGATAAGCTATAATTATGGAAAGACAAAGCAGATGTAGTGTAATTGTTTCTATATAAATAGATTTCTTACAAAAATAGCAAAGATGGGTTAGATACATTTTGTTTGTCTTTATTAACAAACACCTTGGTATATATAAGAAGAAACGGTAGAATTTCATCTACTATATAATTACTACTGGACCTAAATGAAGGTCTTTTATGATCTGATAGTCTTTACCACCAGCTCAGGCTCAAAGCTGCCCAACTACCTAGAACACTCAGCATTCTTCCTGGCATACTATTCCTGGCTTCTAATACTACTTCTGGAATGCTCTTCCTCCCTCTGTGTATTCAATTATATTTTTATTCATAATTCAGTGCCAACTTAAATGTTATTTTCCAGAAACCTCCTTTAACCTTTTTAGTGAGAAAAAATAAAGCATTCTTTCTCAGTACCAGTAACAGCTGATTATACCATTAGAATACTCTCTGAATTGTGTTTCCTTGTATATGCTCCTAATTAAAGTGAGTATAAAGAGAATAGCTTTCTATTTAGCTTCCTTTGAACCTAGCCTGAGGTCTAGCTCATATATATGTTAATGAATATTCACTGAATTAATTAAGGATAAACAAAGTCAAACTAGCAAATATATACCTGTTTTTTATGTATTCTTTACATTGAGGGCTGTATAAAATGGGTTGATTTGGAGAATTACTGAGTGAAAAATAAGTTTGTTTTCCATTACACCTTAAACATCATGAAAAAAGGAGAAATAAAAATCCGCAGAAATACATTCTAGTTATACACGTGTACATGTATACATGCATAATTCACCCATCAAAAGTTGTTGCATTCTATTTTCCTTTGCCTATGAAAATTAATGTCTCTGTGTATGTGTATCGTGTGTGTGTGTGTGTGTGTGTGTGTGTGTGTGTGTGTGTGTGTGACAGAGAGAGAAAAAGAGAAATTAATCCAAAAGACAATGATAGATTCCTGTTTCTGTTTAATCAGAATTTAGTCTACAGTGTAGAGAAAGCATGTGTTGAAAAAGGAATATGAAAAAACTCATTTTTTTCCGGGCAGTGGTATCAACACCATTAATCTCAGCACTAGAGAGGCAGAGGCAGGTGGATCTCTGTCATTTCCAGGCCAGCCTTGTCTACAAAGTGAGTTTCAGTACAGCCAGAGCTAAACAGTGAAACCCTGTCTCAAAAAATTCTCCATTTTCTTGATAACTTTGTGCAAACTAGGAAATTTTTTCTATATAAATGTAGAGCACAAACTGGATCATCAAAATGACATTTCCAAGTTTTCTTACAATACCAGTTTAGTTCAAGGTATATACAACACATAGTTTTCTGTATTCCTTAATTTGAAAGAAATTTTCATAGATATTTCTGGTGTATAAAATATGTGTTGCTTTAAGAAGGAATTACAATGTATGAATGCAATAAATTCAAACACACGATGAGTTATATAAATATAGTTGGAATTACCCAAATACAGAACTGCCTGTAAAACCAATTATATTTATCCCAAACATGTCTCAAAATTAATATACTAATCAGCTTTAGGATTTAATTTGCTTACAACAGCTTGGAATTGAAGAGCACTGTAAGAGTACTTTTTCTCATTGAAAGCTAAGTTCACAGTAATTTTGGGAACAAATTGGATTTTAAAATCTATGAGCAGCTCAAGTTTGAGTTTGAATGTGAAAGACTTTCCAAAGGTTTCTAAAGAAAATACCTTTTTAATGAATCAAGTTCAGCTCAAACCTTTCACACCTAGACAGACAAAAACCAAAAGTCTTCATTTTTAATTAAATGGGTTCTGATCTCTATAGCATTATTCATTGTTATCATATCTGGTGGTCTTCTACTTAACATGAGGGCTAGCGAATGTAATCAGAGGATCTCTTGAGAATCTGAAGGCACTACTTCTAAAATCAAAAACATCATTTGCGACTTAAAGGGGAAAATGTTTACTTTTGGAAAAGTAGATGACATTCCATGAATGGAGAAATCTTTTGGCTGAATGTCATTCAACATAACATATCCACCATCTCTAGGCTTCAGATATTGAGTGTAAAATAGTATAAAAATTCAGCAAAAGATTATAGATCTTCTAAGAAATACTATTAAAGTATGAAAGCAATCATTAGACAAATTTGTGGAAAACTGAAATGCTCTATGATATTAACTTTTTGAAGTAACTAAAGTTAGAAATATAAATACAACTGGGAAGAAAAGACACAGTTTTGAATAGGGAAAAGTATGCATGAGAGGATAATGTCTGTCTATTAAAGTAGATTTTTTTGAAGAAAAAAAAAAAGGATACAAGATTGAGTGCCAGCAAGTATGGATGTCCTGAGGGGAAAATGTGCACAATGTATTGGAAAGCCTAGGAACTATAGTAAAACAACATCAGATATAAAAATAGTTTTAATGAAGAAACTAATATATGCATGTTTAATAACTCCATAGAAAATAAGATGTATCATATCAATTAATTTATTAACATAGACTGTCTTATGACATACAGTAAATAAGGTGTCAAAAACCAGAATAAATAAATAAATAAATAAATAAATAGTGTTAATGTAGATACACAATAAATATAGAGCTTATAATTAGAAAGTATGTTCTTAGCCAAAAGAGGACATACTAATATGCAAGGAGGAAAAGTTAAAGCAATAAATGTGCATTGCAAAAAAATAAATAATACTTCATTTGTATAACCAAATGATGTGATTCAGAAAACAGAACAGCAGAAATAATCCAAATACAAATTTAGGAGAAGGAAATATATAACAATGAATATACAAGAAACAAATGAATGATAGACTACAACAGTAAGAGTTGTATTTTAGAATGGATAATTGTGAAGCTGCATTATTAAATAGAAGATCATAGCCCTTGGGTGGTTTAAATGGAGAGGGAGCCTAATCTAAGAAATTCAATGTTTCTGTCTCCTGTCTGCCCCTAACAAATGGATTTGCTCTATATTGATTCAGCAATGCAAAACAAGCCCCTATAGGAAAGAAATGAAGATATCTTTTTTCTTAATCATTTTTAGTAGCGTTTTATAAGGGAGCAAGTTATTTTACTGACCCCTACCGACTCAGAAGAGCACCTAAAGCTGAAAACATATTTTATCTACATATATTCACATGTTGCTTTCCAAATTTATAGTGAATATTTGTTTTCTAGGTTGCTTTCAATTGTCTGCCTCCAGGGAATGATTACAACACACACACACACACACACACACACACACACACACACACACACACACACACACACACACACAGAGAGAGAGAGAGAGAGAGAGAGAGAGAGAGAGAGAGAGAGACTATATAAATATTAGAGCAATTTGTTTATTTTATCTTGTAAATACTGATTATTAAATGGGAAATGCATAGTAAAATTTGCTACATTGTTTATTAAAGACTGGTCAGATTGAAATGAACTAAGGACATAGAATGAAAGCAGATTGGGCACATAACTTTAAATGCTCTCAAAGCATATCATTAACTGAGTTGCAAGATCAGCAAATGTCCAGATGAGGCATTTCCTGAAAAAGATATTCTCCCAGATACCAATAAAATCTTTTTTTAGACTAAGAAAACAGGAGCAACTATTTAAATATAGACATAAAATGAGATATGTAAAAGAAATATTGTCACCAATATTACAAAATCCAAAGGAACACAAGTAATTTATTTTGAATTGTTATAGAACAACACATTGGAAAATGAGAAGATATGAACCTCTCAAGTTTCAGAAATGAAACCATGACATTAAAACTTTAGCAGAGCAAAAATGAGAAACAAGATTGAATCAGCAACAACACTGCTTCATAAAAAAGAAAAAAAAAAACAACAACAACAAAACAGGCCAGGACTGATAGAGTTATTGCTAGACTCTACAAACATTTAAATTTCTAAGACCAATTTGTTTCAATCAATTCTCAATATCTCAAGGAGTCTATAATTTGACACCAAAATCAGGCAAAGACACAACAGCTATTACAAAAATAAACTAGACCAATGAGTATGCTTCATGAAAATCCATGTAAAAATTCTCAACAAAATGCTGCAAACAAAATAAAGCTACCTATCACAACGGTCTTTGTGGTAACCATGTGAAAGTCACTCTAGGGAGATAAGGATGCCTCAACATATACCGATAAATTGGAGTGACACAAATAATGTAATAAACAATAAAATTATAATTATAGGGTTGATACATAAAGTCTAATGCAATAAAGAATTGTAGAATAAAAGAATGAAGCAAAATTCCATAAGCTCTCATGATAATAACCTTTCAAATATATTTATCTATTTTATATCCCTGATGTGGTTTTCTCTCCATCCTTTCTTCTCAGTCCCTTCCACCACACACCCCTCTGTTCCTACCCCTAATCCATTCTTCCTTCATTTCTGTTTAGGTAGGAAAAGGATGGCCTCCCATGAGGATCAACAAATTTGCAATAAGACTAAACATCTCCCCATGTATTAAGATTGGGTAAGTGGCACAGTATGAGGAGTAGGCTTCCAAAAGCCAATAAAGGAGTCAAAAACTGCTCCCTTTCCCACTGATAGGAATCCCACAAGAAGACCAATCTACACAACTGTAACATATATGCTGAGTGCATCAGTCAGACCCGTGCATGCTCTCTGGTTGTCAGTGTATCTCTGTGAGCCCCAATGAAACCAGATTAGTTGATTCTGTGTAGTTTTTATAGTGTCATTGACCCCTCTGGATCCTATAATCCTTTCTCTCCCTATTCTGTAGAATTTCCTGAACTCTGACTAGTGTTTGACTATGGATATTTATCCTTTCCATCAGTTGCTGGATGAAGTCTCTCTGATGACAATTGAGCTAGGTACCAATCTGGTCACAGGAGATGAGCAGTTCAGAAGACATATCCACTATTGGTAGTAGTCTTAGCTGAGGTCATTCTTGTACATTCCTTGGAGATCCCATTGTGCCTGATTTTAACTGACCCTGAAATGCTCCCCCCTTTCCAGTGGTCAATTTTAGTACTTTCTCACTCTGCCTATCCCAACATAATGGCTCATGTTCCCATCCCCACCCACACTCAAGCCACTTATGAAATATATTCAATTTTCACTTCCCAGGGAGATCCTAGCATCCTCACAGCCATGAACCCTCTTAATTATCTGGTCTCTTTGGGTCTGTGGGTTGTATGATAGTTACCATTTATTTTACAACTAATATCCACTTATCAATGAGTACATAGATGTTTGTCTTTCCCAGTGTGGGTTACCTCACTCAGTATGATTATTTTTCTACCTCATCCATTTCCCTTCAAATTTCCTGATGTCCTTGTTTTTAACAGCTGAGTAATACTCCATTGTGTAACTGTAACACATTTTCTCAGTTGAGGGACATATAAGGTGTTTCCTGGTACTGGAAATTACATAAAGCTTCTAGAAACATAGTTGAGCAATTGTCTTTGTGGTATAATTGAGCATCCTTTGAGTATATGCCCAAGAGTAGTATAGCTGGGTCTTGTGGTAGATTGATTCTGAGATTTCTGAAAAACTGTCATACTGATTTCCAAAGTGTCTGTACAAGTTTGCACACCCAACAGCAGTGGAGAAGTGTTCCCCCTTGCTTCGCAGCCTCTCTACTACGATGAGCAGTTGCTTGTGTTTTTCTTTTTTTTTTTATCTTAGCCATTCTGACAGGTGTAAGATGGAATCTCAGAGTCATTTTTATTTGAATATCACTGATGTCTGAGGATGCTGAATATGTCCTTAAGTGTTTCTCAGACATTTGAGATTCTTCTGTTAAGAATTTTCTGTGTACACCTGTGCTACATTTTAAAAATTATTTTGTTTGTTGATATCTAGTTCTTGAGTTCCTTATATATTTTGGAAGTCAGCCCTCTGTCAGATGTGTGGTTGTTGAAGATTTTTTTTCCCATTCTGTAGGCTTCCATTTGTTCTGTTGACAGTAAAATTTGCCTTACAGAAATTTTTAATTTCTTGAGGTCCCATTTATTAATTGTTCATCCTAATGTCTGTGCCATTGCTGTTCTGTTCAGGAACTTGTCTCCTGTGCCAATGCATTCAAGGCTATCCCTCGCTTTCTCTTCTGTCAAGTTCAGGGTATCTGGATTTATGTTGTGGTCTTTGATTCACTGGGACTTTAGTTTTGTGCAAGGTGATAGATAATGTTCTATTTTCATTCTTCTAAATGTCAACATCCAGCTAGACCAGTAGCATCTGTTAAAGATGCTTTCTTTTTTTGCATTGTATAATTTTGGCTTCATTGTCAAAAATCGTATCCATAGATGTGTGGATTTAGATCTGGGTCTTCGATTCGATTCTGTTTTTTTTTTTTTTTGTCAATAACTTTTGGCAATAGATTTTTATTTCAATATTTTTATGATAGTAACTATCGAAAGTTAGCTGGGTAGTGGTAGCACATCCCTTTAATTCCAGCACTTGGGGGACCAAGGAAGGAAGATCTCTGATTTCAAGGTCATCCTGGTCTACAGAGCAAGTTCCAGGGCAGCCAGGGCTACACAGAGAAACCTGCCTTGAAAATTAATAAATAAAAATAAATAACTCTAAAAATTACTGAATGGGGTTGGTGAGTTTGCTCAATGGGTAAAGTGCTAACTGCCAAGGCTCTCCAGGAACCACGTAGTGGAAAGAGAACACTGGTTGCTGAAATATGTTCTTTGTCTTGCCACTACCTACAAATAAATAATCAGTGGAATTTAAAACTTAAAGACCTATAGAATTAATGAACCCCCCAAAGAAAAAAAAGACATGTGAGACAGTCTGAAGATGACACCTTGATAAAGTGGAATAATTTTGTATACTTTCATTACCAGTTAAACTGGTTTAAGTTAGTAAAACGTGACATCCTGGCTTTAGCAGTTGTGAGGTGGGAGATCACAGAATAAAATTACCTTGTAGAAAACTGTGCTGTAATAAGTACCAACCTGGAAAAAAATGTTTTCAAATGGTTCATTTGTCAGCTATTCACAGCTGTCACAAGCCTGAGGAAACAATTTATACAGAAGTTTGATTCTTGATTCAAGGCTGCAGAGGTTTCACTTCCCTGGTCAAAAGGCTATATTGATTTTATTTGTTTTTTAAATTATTATTACTTCATAAAGTCACTTTGTATCTCAGACTCGCTTAACACTCACTTCGTAGACCAGGCTAGCTCTGAACTTTTTGCTATCTGCCTTAGACAACTGCTCATGTGACAGGCATCTGCCAAAATATCTGCTCTGTCACTTTTAACCTTTTTGGTAGGGTAGAGACACCACATTAGGAAGGCATGAGCAAGCTTTTCACACCATGACAGCCAGGAGAAATGACATATTAATCAGTAAAAACAAGACATACCCTTTCAGAACATTTCACCAGTGACTTACTCAACCCAACTAAAGCGTATATTCTAATTTCTACCACTGCCCAATATTAGGAACCATCCAATTAAGAACCATCAGTGAATTAATCCATTGCTCAGATTTGAACTTACAAGTCTAGTCACCTCTTCATAGTCCCATCAACTATATAACCGAGCCTTAAACATATGAGCCTGTGGAAAGACAACTCTATAAACCATAACATAGGGGGAAATGTCTGGCACATCCACAGTGGCATAGCAAAGTTAGTGCTTACACAATGCCTGAGTATATAATTGAGGTCAATACAAGTGCTATTAAATATGCTGATTGATATGTGCATAAGGAGTCACAGTTTGACATTAGAGTTCTAATTGGAGTCAATGATGATCTCTTAAATACTGTTAGGTAGAAGAAAAATTTAGGAAGAGATTTATTTGGGGGTGAAAATCATCCCAATATTCCAAGCATGATAGAGTTACCTCTAAAATAAGAAAAATAGTATTCATTTATATTTTCAAAGAATAAGAACCATTGTATATTAAAAATATGTGAGTAAATTGTGAATTTCTGACCTGATTGTGGTGAAGCATGTTGGAACTGAAACATTTCAGGTCTGAACAGTGAAACTACATCCTTCCAACAACACCAGGTATTTGCTTACAACCTATTAGGATATACAAGATACATAGCACATTTAATTGTTTTAATACCAATCCTTTCAATGTTGTCTTTGAAGGGCTATGATGTTTGTATAATTACATGCAAAAGTTTCTCTTGTTCACTATTGGAAAGTGGTAGAGTAGGTTCAGTCTGACTCAAAGGTCACACTATTTAGGGTAAGACTGGTAAATAGAGAATCTAAGCCAACACATTTCCAAAACCCACATGGGTGCTGAATGTGATGAATCAAGAATTAAATGGTAGGTTTGGAAAATGAGTGGTTTTGCACCAAGGAAGTGGGCTGGGTGTACAATTTACAGGGAAATAACACTGGGCAGCAATTAAAGGGAAGGAAGTTGTTTGGTACATTTGAGATCAGCTGGATGAACACCAGCAGATGGTGGTGGGAGAACTGAGCATGCAGAGAGGATGTCTGGAGGCAAGCTCAGGAAGTAGTGAAACTCTGGGGTCAAAGCTGAAATCTGTTTAGAATTTGATCTGCCCTAAAGGTATTGCTTCAAAGCTTTGCATAGTGATCGTGAGAATGTGTTTTAAAGAAGATTTTATATTGCTTAAAGCTTAACCTTGATATATTATCTATTAAATAACAATGCCTTAAACTTACTATAATATCATACAGAATGGTGAGGTCATGTTTTACCATCCTGTTCTGCTCACTAATCTTTAATTTTCATTTTCACAACATTGTCATATTTTAACTTAGTTTTCTAAAAAAGAATATCTGTTGTTTTGATTATATAAATAGGTATAAATGGTACAGGTTTGTTGTAAAAACAAATCATGGTTGAAAAAACATTTTAAAAGAAAAGTAAAAATCAACCAAAATTACAGCATAGGTAGCACTCACTAATCATAATACAAATGTTTAAAGTTACTTATGTTCATACTTTTAAACAGCTTAATTTCCAATTGTCATTTAATTTAAACTATTTTGGCTACTGCTTGCTAATGCTATATTTATCTTGTGAAAAACACTAAATACTTCAATTCTTGGTAAAAACAATAAAAGCTTTCTTCTCACTATAGAAATTGTTTAGACTGTTTCTTGAATCCTTGACTCAAGAAATATATAAAAATTAAACAAGCAGAAGTATGCATGTATTGTTCTGGTATATAAATGACTGTGATGATCTATGATAATTAGAACTTTAATTATAGGGTCAATTTACCACTTAATCACAATTAATGAGTGAATTTCAGAAGACACATCGTGGCAAGTGAATAATTTATTTCCACACAAAATGCCTACTGTGTTTTCCTAGCTCTGTGTTAATGAAACATCCCATATTAAAAATGCTCTAGAATGGAGAGATGGCTCGGTTATTAAGAGTGCTTTCTGTGCAAGGACTGGAGGTGAGATACCTAAATCCACGTATTATCCCCTGTGCTCCAGTAACCTCAGGACTGAGATAGATAGGCAGAGCCTGGGGAACTACTAAAAATTTTCTGGCTGCCAGGCTATCCAAAAACCAGGATTCTCAGGTACTTTGAGAGATGTCTCAAAAGAACAAGTTGAAGAGTGAAAGAGAAGCAGACTTGATGTCTTCCTTTGTACTGTAGTTTACAAAGGCATGCAAATTCACACACATACCTGTGAATACACACCCCATAAAAACACATACAAGCATGCATACACAGAGATACAAAAGAAGTTAAAGATGCCTCCTAGGACAGGCACTAGTTAACTCTTCATGAAAATCAATTAGCATTATAAGTATTATAAACATTATAATGTTTCAATTTGGTGTGTCCTAGGCATGAGGTAAATATTTATTAAATGATGCCAGGATGAATATTCTTCCTACTCAATAGAAGTAACTCATGCCTGGTACTGTAAACCTAACTCACAACTCATGGCCACTGAGGTAATGGAACATAGAGGAGCACCTAAAACTATCATTTCCCTAAAACAGTATCATTTCTAACTTCATTATTCTTTTTTGTATTGTTTTTATTAGTTCCAATTAGGAACAGCTTGTTTCACATGCCAATCCCTTCTCCCTCTCCCTCCCATCCCCCAACCCCTAACCCCTACCCCTCACCTACCCCTCAACCCCATCCACCCTCCACTCCCTAGGCAGGGTAGGGCCCTCGATGGGTTGCCCCAGAGTCCATCACATCATCCTGGGCCGGGCCTAGGTCCTCCCCCATGTGTCTAGGCTGAGAGTGCATCCCTTCATGTGGGATGGGTTCTCAAAGTCCCTTCTTACACCAGGAGAAAATACTAATCCACTACCAGGGGCTCCCTAGAGCCCTAATTGATGCCTTAATTGACATCATGTTCAAGTGTCTGGATTAGTATTGTACTAGCCTCCTAGAGAGCAGTCTGGGGTCCATGTGCTCCCCCTTGTACAGGCCAGCTGCTTCTGTGGGTTTCACCAGCCTGGTACCTACTCCTTTGATCTTCATTCCTCCCTCTCTGCAACTAAGTTCCAGAGCTCAGTTCAGTAAATATCTGTGGGTGTCTGCCTCTGCTTCCATCAGCCACTGGATGAGGGCTCTAGGATGGCATAAAAAGTAGTCATCAGTCTCATTTAGGGGAAGGGCATTTAGGTTATCCTCTCCACTATTGACTAGATTGTCAGTTCGTGTCATCCTTGTAGGTCTCTGGAAGTCTCCCTAGTGCCAGATCTCTCCTCTGACCTATAATGGCTCCCTCTGATATGGTATCTATCATCCTGCTCTCCCCTATTCTTCCCCCAACTCAATATTTTTGCTCCTCCATTTCCTCCTCATCTCTCCTCCTGCTCTCATTCTGGCAGCTCCCTCTCCCATACCTTCATGCTCCCAATTAGCTCAGGAGTTCCTGCCCATTCCCATTCCTGGGGTCCATGCATTTTTCCCTTAGACTCCTTATTGTTTCCTAGTTTCTTTGATGAAGTGGATTGCAGGCTGGTAATACTTTGCTCTATGTCTAATATTCATATATGAGTGAGTATGTAGCATGTTTGTCTTTTTGTGGCTGGGTTACCTCACTCAGGATGGTTTCTTCTAGTTCCATCCATTTGTTTGCAAATTTCAAGATTCCATTGCTTTTTTTCTGCTGAGTAGTACTCCATTGTATAAATGTACCACATTTTCTCAATCCATTCTTCAGTTGAGGTGCATCTAGGTTTCTTCCAGGTTCTTGCTATTATGAACAATGCTGCTATGAACATGGTTGAACATGTGTCCTTGTTGTATGAACATGCATTCTTTGGGTATATGCCCAAGACAGGAATTGTTGGATCTTGAGGTAGACGGATTCCCATTTTTCTGAGAAACCGCGATACTCATTTCCAAAGTGGTCTTACAAGTTTGCACTCCCACCAGCAATGGAGCACAGTTCTTTTTTCTCCACATCCTCTCCAGCATAGATAGTCACTGTTGTTTTTGATTTGATCCATTGTGACAGGTGTGAGGTGGTATCTCAGAGTTGTTTTGAGTTGCAATTCTCTGATGGCGAAGAATTTTGAGTACTTTCTTAAGTGTCTTTCAGCCATTTCAGATTCCTCTATTGAGAATTCTCTATTTAGTTCTGTACCCCTCTTTTTAATTTCAATGTTTGGTGTTCTGGTGGCTAGCTTCTTGAGTTCATTGTGTATTTTGGATATCAGCCCTCTGTCAGATGTGAGGTTGGTGAAGATCATTTTCCATTCTGTGGGCTGTCCTTTTGTCTTACTCACCGTGTCCTTTGCCTTACAGAAGCTTCTCAGTTTCAGGAGGTCCCATTAATTAATTGCAGATCTCAATGTCTGTGCTACTGGTGTAATATTCAGGAAGTGGTCTCCTGTGCCAATTTGTTCAAGGGTATCTCCCACTTTCTCTTCTAGAAGATTCAGTGTGGCTGGATTTATTTTGAGATTTTTGATCCATTTGCACTTAAGTTTTGTGCATGGTGACAGATATGGATATATTTGCAATCTTCTGCATGTCCAAATCCAGTTGTGCCAGCACAATTTGTCGAAGATGCTACCTTCTTCCATTGTATAGATTTAGAATCTTTGTCAAAAATAAGATGTTCATAGGAGTGTGGGTTAATATCTGGGTTTTTAATTCAATTCCATTGGTCTATCTGTCCATTTTTGTGCCAATACCAAGCTGTTTACAGAACTATGGCTCTATAATAGTACTTGAAGTCAGGGATGGTTATGCCTCCAGATGATCCTTTATTGTACAGAGTTGTTTTGGCTATCCTGGGTTTTTTGTCTTTCTATATAAAGTTGACTATTGTTCTTTCAAGGTCTGTGAAGAACTGTGTTGGAATTTTGATGGGGACTGTGTTGAATCTGTAGATTACTTTTGGCAAGATTGACATTTTTACTATGTTGATTCTACCTATCCAAGAGCATGGGAGATCTTTCCATTCTCTGGAATCTTCTTTAATTTCTTTCTTTAAAGACTGAAAGTTCTTACTGGACGGGTCTTTCATTTTTTTGGTTAGTGTTACCCCAAGACATTTTATGTTGCTTGTGGATATTGTGAAGGGTGATGTTTCTCTGATTTCTTTCTCATTGCATTTATCATCTGTATATAGTAGGGCTACTGATTTTTTTTTTTTTTTTGGTTTTTTCAAGACAGGGTTTCTCTGTGTAGCTTTGGAGCCTATCCTGGCACTCACTCTGGAGATCAGGCTGGCCTCAAACTCACAGAGATCCACCTGCCTCTGCCTCCCGAGTGCTGGGATTAAAGGCGTGTGCCACCAACGCCCTACTACTACTGATTTTTTTTTTTTTTTAGTTAATTTTGTATCCTGCTACTTTGCTGAAGGTGTTTATCAGCTTTAGGAGTTCCCTGGTAGAGTTTTTTGGGTCACATATGTAGACTATCATATCATCCTCAAATATTCAAAGTTTGACTTCTTCCTTTCCAATTTGTATCCCTTTGATTACATTGGATTACATTGATGGATTTTCATATGTTGAACCATCCTTGCATCCCTGGGATAAAGCCTTCTTGATCATGGTGGGTGATTCTTTTGATGTGTTTTGGGATTTGATTCGCCAATATTTTGTTGAGTATTTTTGCATCGATGTTCATGAGGGATATTGGTCTGTAGTTCACTTTTTTAGTTGTATCTATTTGTGGCTTGGGTATCAAAATGATTGTATCCTTGTAAAATGACTTTGGCAATGTCCCTTCTGCTTCTATTGTGTGGAATAATTTGAGGAGTACTGGTATTAACTCTTGTTTGAATTTCTGGTAGAATTCTGCAGTGAAGCCATCTGGCCCTGAGCTTTGTTTGGCTGGGAGGCTTTTGATGAATGCTTCTATTTCATTAGGGTTTATAGGTAATTTATCTAATCTTGGTTTAATTTTGGTAAGTGATTTCCTTTAGATTTTTGAATTTTGTGGAGTACAGGTTTTCAAAATATGACCTGATGATTCTCTGGATTTCCTCAGTGTCCATTGTTATATCCCCCTTTTTGTTCCTGATTTTGTTAATTAGCATGCTCTCTCTCTGTCTTTTCGTTAGTTTGAATAGAGGTTTGTCTATCTTATACACATACGTAAGCATAGCTCTCACACCTCATCAAAGAAGTCTCTCTTTGCAGCAGAGATCATTTAAAAAAAAACACACACAGAATGTTCAGAGAGATTATAAAGGCCAGAGGCCCAAACAGGATATTAATGCTAGACAGTTTATTCTATATATGACAGGAGAGCTGAACCAAAGAATCTCATCAAAATGTCTGCCTTAAACAAGACCCAAAGGATAACAATACCAATTGTCATGCCAAAATACCTGGGGGAATTCCTACAATGGTTGACCAATAGAAGAAGCGATACCAGAAATTAATGACTGTTGATAACAGGAGAATTAGTTTTCTCCAAGGATAAGACTTCAGTTAAAGTAGTCAATTCCAAGAGGCCAGCCATAAACACATAGGAGTAACACTAAATGATCTTAGCACATTATAAAATGTGTGTGTGCAGTCAAATGCTGTACCCCTGAGCTATACCCCCCAAAGAAAGTTTTATAAGATAGCCTAACACTCTGAGACCACCGGGAAGGACAATGAAGTATAATATTAAAATGGAGGTGCTGGGAATTGAACCCAGGGTTGACCCCAGACTGCCATCTGGGAGACCGCACAGGACTGATGCAGACCCATGAACATGGATGTCATTTAGGAGGCCTCTGCACTCTAGGAGGTCCTTGGTAGTGGTAGTATTTTTCCCTGATGTATGAAGGGACTTTGAGAGCCCATCCCATGTGAAGGGATGCACTCTTGCACTCTTGGCCTAGACACATGGGGGAGGATGAAGGCCCGGCCCAGGATAATGTGGAGGACTTTGGGGAGCCCCCATCGAGGGCCCTACCCTGCCTGAGGAGTGGAGGGTGGATGGGGTAGGGAGTCGGTCAGGGGTGGAGGGAGGGGAGGGAGAAGGAATTGACATGTGAAATAAGATTGTTCCTAATTAGAACTAATAAAAAAATGTTTGTGCACCTGTGTGCATGTGTCTGTGTGTGTTTGTGTAGGTGTGTGTGTATGTGTGTAACAATTATAAGTAAACAATAAGAGGCCATGAATTCAAGGAGTGGTGCAGAGGACACTGGAAGAACTAGATGGAGGAAGAAATGGTGTAAAATACTCATCTATAACTGTCTCAAAAAAAGAAAAGATTCATGATCTTTGAGTCTATCTCTAGTTCCAATATTTGGTATTTTTATCTTGAGCTCACCTTAAGTAGAAGTGTAATTGTGGCCAGTAATAAACAAAAGCTAACTATAAATAAATCAGAATATATTGTCTTTTTCCTTATAGGTACCAAATATAGTTACTCAAAGCACTCCATATTCCAAATGCTGTCTGATATATAGACTTTCATAGTGCTTAATTTTTGCACTTATCTCATAGAATTTATTGCATCTAATTGAACAGTTTGGGAAGCTTCCATTTGGAGTAGTTGATGATTAACACAGAGACACAGAGACACACAATCACTTACAATATAGAGAATAAGAGACTGAAGAAGACAACTGCCTAAAAGGAATATATAAACATCAGTGTGGAAGCAGGGTTGAAAAGACCCAGAAGCAGTGGATGACTAAAGGAAACATTGGGTTATGAAATCTTCAGGGCAGCTACACATAGGAACTCACAGCTGTTGTGGCAGTGTGCACAGACCTGTACAATACCAAGTCAGACAAAATCTTAACAAGGAAAGGGGATATGGTATAAAATTCCAAGCCCACCCTTGGAGCTACTGGAAGTTGCTAGCTGCTGGGAGAGGTACAAACAGTTTTCCCTGAGAGGTCAGCCCCTGAGAAATTGACTACAGGCCAGTGGAGGAACAACACAAATTTATCTTCATGGAGTTTGTTGTTGTTTGCTTGTTTGTGATTTGTTATTGTTTGGTTTATTTGTTTGTGATTTGTTTTAGGTGGTGGTGGTTTTTAAAGACCAAGGTTGGATGAGTAGGGAAGTGGAGGTAGAACTAGAAAGAATTGACAGAACGGAAGTAAATATGATCAAAACACTGCATAAAACTCTTGAAGAGCCGGGCATTGGTGGCGCTCGCCTTTCATCCCAGCACCCAGGAGGCAGAGGCAGGCAGATCTCTGAGAGTTTGAGGCTAGCCTGGTCTCCAGAGTGAGTGCCAGGATAGGCTCCAAAGCTACATAGAGAAACCCTGTCTTGAAAAACAAAACAAAACAAAACAAAAAAACTCTGGAAGAACTATTAAAAAAAAGGAAAATCATTTTTTAATATTTGTTAAACAGTTAAATTGACTTATTTAATAGTAGAACAGGTGACTTAAAATTGTCCCTTAAAACCTGCCCCTATAAACATTTACAAATATCATGACTGTGGAACTTTGAAAGAAATTATTGCACATGATAGAAATCTAGGCTCACCCATATCTTAATTAAAGTAATACTATGTTGATTATATTTTCACAGTGTTCTAATTAAGGGAAAAATGTAGTGCAGTAATGGAAGACATTTCCAAGTAAATTTGTTGTCTCCCACCAAAATGTTAGCTCCGTACAGTTAGCCTTTTTGTTTTTTAAATGTACAAATTTTCAGTTGACCTTTAAAATTATATGTAATATTTTTAACAAGAAACTTAAGAGTTAAATTATTCTGGATATAAAATGCTTTTTATTACAATAAGATGACACTAGAATTCTGTCTAAAAATAAAACATGTGTCTATAAAATGCATTCATCAGTTATTTGTCCCCTCTCTTTCATCATCTAATTGCCTGATTTTTCCATAAATATGCTAAAAGGGAATAGAATGGATTAGTTGAGCTCAATTTACTTCTTTGGACAAGATCTGAGCAATTAAGGAGATCAATCCTATTTATAATAGTTCTGATTCCAGCATTTCCCAGGTTAGAATGCCTTTCTCTCTCTCTTTTTTTTTTAATTCAGAATATAAAAGTCCCACATATCACATTGCTAATTAGGAAACTTTCTTTCTCATCACCCTAGCTGTTAATTTATCTCTCATTGTCCTATCACTGAACAAAGTAGAGTACTTAAAAAGTGCTTTAAAGTTAAAGAAATTAAGGATGTTCCCTGTGTTAACTGTAATGTGCTGAACCATCTTGGCAGGCATTGTTCTGTGATAGACACAAGCTAACTAAAAGCACATCTGTGATGAACTATTTTCAACTTCTGCACATCAAGTAAAATGGCTACTGGCTCCATATGTTGTTTATTCTGAGATATGAAGGATATTTTATATTAAACATCTGCCTGCATATTACTTCCATAACCACGTTCATTTGAGAAAAAATAAAGTCGCAGACTTCACCGAGAGATTTTTATGACCTTTAAATATATTCTGTAATAACACTTGCTTTAGATTGACAATGAGCCAAGCTCTCAGCTTTGATATAATTTTCAGAAGGCTTTTGCTGTCAGAATTCATGATATAGTTCATATCTCTGCCAAGATTGATGGTGGCTGGTAGCCAATAAGAACAATAAGAAACTTGAGCTTTGCTTTTCCCTTTTATAAATTTAAGTTATTTTATTTGGAGTAAAAAAGAAAAAGTAAAACCTTCAAATTTCCCCTTGAGGTGGAGGTAATTTTCAGCCTCTTTTTTTCACACCCAAGAATTTTTATACCAGTCTTGATATATTCTTCAAACAGACCCTGAGTTTTGTTTGTACACTTTTCAAAATGAAATTTCCATCATTTTCCCTTGAACCTGCCTGGCAGTATCTAGCTCTTCAGTTGTTCTTCGAATAGCTACTTGTATTGTCAGGTTACCTTCTGACACCAAAGGAAGACACTACACACCTACTCCTAGAATGCAGAATCTCTTTCCTGAAACTTTTTTGTTAAACACCTACTCAAATGGTGACAGCCAAGGATGCTTGCATTTTGTGTATTCCAGCAACACAGTCACTTGGACTCCTCTTTTGAGAGTCATTTCTTTTTTCTTCTTGAAATATTTTAACTATTACTGTTACACTATCAAGCTTATGCTTGACATCATTTAATAAACTTATCATTTGGTACCAGAGCCTTCCTTATATTTTCTTTCTTACATATTCCATCCTTTTTGTTTATTGGTTAATTAGATATCATAATCTAAGAATATATGTCTCACACTAAGAGATTCAAGGTTATCTTTTAAATTTAACTGATATCAAAATTATGTAACAGATGATCAGTCAAGTTGTTTTCACTTAAAAAGTGATCATTTTAGGACTGGGAACATGGTTCATCAAAGAAAAGTGGTTTCTCTGCAAACATGACATTCCCGAACCCATGTAAAAAGGGAAGCATGGCTACATGCCCCTACGTTTGAGCATTAGAGTGTGAAGACAGGAGGATCCCAGGTCATCCAACTGATGTAAAATGTGAGCTTCCATTCACTGGTAGTCCTTTTGTCATGGCTATAGTGCAGAAAGTAGTAGAAGATAACCTACATCTTCTTCTGGCCTCTGCATGCATGGATAAGATTCAACACACACACACACACACACACACACACACACACACACACACACACACACACACATATATATATATATATATATATATATATATATGCATGCACTATAAATATGCACAACACCACATACATATTCAAACAGTTCTCAAAAATAACCAATGAATTTTTAAGTTAATTTTATTTTTATTCATTTGTGTCTATGTCTGTCTGTGTGACTATATGTCACCTGTGTGTAGGTACCTATGAAAGAGAGCATCAGATCCTCTAAAGTCAAAATTACAGCTGGTTGTGAACCACATAATTTAGGTATTGGTAACTGAACTGGTGTCTTCTAGAAGAGCAGCAAGTGACCTTAACCATTTGATCATTCTCCCCAGATCCTTACCAATATATTACTATCAAACTCAAATGATAAATTGAGATGGACAGTTTTGAGGCCAGGCTTCCACCAATTAAGAATAGAGTAGCAGATATATGGGTCTAAGGATAATATTCATGAAGTCTTCAGAGTTTTCCATAAAGACTTTGTGACTTAGAAATCTTCTTGTATAATTCTTTGGTGACACCACAGAAACTGTTTATATCATGCCACAAAGAGCAGATTAACCTAGAAGAGGATAGTCAAGAAAAGAACTGAGAAGGAATGGCCTTGTTTGGAACCATCAGATAATGACAAGTGTTATCATATTTCAGCAATGTGGGATCATCTGCCAATGTCTTTCCAGAACAGCATCTATTTTTTTCCAGCCAACAAATTTCAAGACAATGTTATCTCTTTGATAATCCAGTACAGGGCATGGTTAATGATGACATCTTAGATAGTTAAGAACAAAACCTGAGCAGAAAGCCAGCTACCTGCAAAGGTCAATCAGTTTTGCTGTCACCACCTACATTACAACAACAAACATCCTTGCCATATATATTCCAAACATTGAAAACACATCATCCCTGGACTTTCATATATATGGTGCATTTCAACAAGATCTCCTTTGGTCATAAATATGACACCAGATTCAAGAGTTTTAGTGTCTTAGGGGAAATACCAATGCTGGTAATTTTTAGGCATCCTGGATGGACAAGCATAGTGACTTTAGCTGGCTGAGTAGGTGATAGGACACAGAGCATCAAGGAGAATGGTTCCAATAAGAGGACATTTCATTGCTCACATGTTCTCTCCTGTTCCTTTATATCTGTTCTCTTAAACATTTGTGAACAGATAAAGTCTTGGAAGAAAATGTAAGTGATATTCCTTTTAACACTTAGCTCACAGGGTTTTCTATGTTCATCTCTTTAGTCATTTGACAGAAAAATCATATTTAAAAAGGAAAAAATGGAATCAATTATAAAATTGACTGTAGATCTGTAGGAGACTGAACTTGGACCGGGATTATTTGGGGGCTTCCAATCACATTCACCCATTAGACAACTCTTTCATTCAGAAAATATTAACTTCATGCCATAGTATTCAAAAAATGTGTCAGATTCTGGAGAAACAACCATGATTTTGGCCATCAAAGGGCTCTTATCTTGAAAATAATGCATGCGTACAAGCCTAAAGTTACTTGCAAACACAGAGAAATTCCATAAAGAAAGCATAGGACACTTAGGAATAAGGCAAAATATAACTTAAATAACAGATACAACTTTTGACATAAGTTACAGAGGAAGTAACAATGGAGTACAAAGAGCATATAAAAGAACAAAAATACACATAGAAGTTAAACTTGTTTAAAAAGAAACTGAAGGATTTTAGATAAAAATAATCAAATTTTGTTGTCTGATGTTGAGAGTTAAGTTAGTAGAAAATAAGAGCATAGCCATACAATATAAAACTTGAGGCCCATTGATGAAGTCCAGAAGAGCAGAAATGCAGTGAAATACCTGCTCTAGAACATTTTATAATAGATTAAGTGTATATAGGTGAAAAGTAGGTGTGGCCATTTATTTTTTAAAGACTAAGGGTAACAACATGTGTGTCAATATACACTGGAAAGGATATATTTGTTTGTTTTACCTTATCTGCAAAAAGTGACAGAAGCAATTTTGTCTTTTATTCTTTTGGTGGCCTGGACCTTATTCAAGAAAATACTTCCATTTAGATATTCTTATTGCTCAGATAACAACATGTGCTACCATGTTTGGTTCTAGAACAGGCTTGAATAATCCTGTGAATCAAGTCATTTCATGGAGGAAAAGTATGAAAGATTTAGAAGAGAGACTAGATGGGAGAGAAGCAATGAGGAGTATAGTAACATAAAATTCAGAACATCACTGGAGGGAATTTCCTCTGTAGATCAGGTCATTCATGTATACTGCAACAGGAAACTAAAAGCAGAAATTTAGTCAGAAAGCAGCAGAATATCCCTGCCTGGTTGTAGTTTTTAAAGTCATTTCATACTGAAAGCCCTATAGTTTCTATAGCCATATTTGAATGTAGTCAAAAGATATCCAAGAATAGTTAAAACAGGAGCAATTTTTTTAACGTCAAGGGTTAAAGAGTCTATGCTATCATTGAGCCAAGAAAACACATACAGAGAGAGAGAGAGAGAGAGAGAGAGAGAGAGAGAGAGAGAGAGAGAGAGAGAGAGAAGCCATATCTCCCTATTGTGTTGAGAAAATGTTGACGGACAAAGAATTGGTGTGCTACTCCCTGGGGAGGACCACTATCAATCTCAGCTTTCCTCACTTGCGTGTAGTTCCTTGTGTAGAGTTGAGGCCCAAGGCCTTGTACCAGTCCAGTTTAGCATGTTTTTTGGTTGTTCACCTCAATGTTGGGCAGTTAAAATGACTGTTCTAAACCAACTAATGAAAAAGAGGCCATGAATTAGAATAAGAGTAGGGAGGGATATATAAGAGGGTTTAGAGGGGGACAAAGGGAGAGAAAAAATTGTGATTAAAATTTCAAAAATAATTTTTTAGAGAACAACAAAAGAAAAAATTTTGAAAATTTTTTTGGCAAAATAATCATAACATACTATCAGAACTTGATATATGAGCAAGTGTGCTACCTAGTTTATGTCAACTTGAAACAAGCTTGAGTGATTTGGGAAGAGACACTATCAACCCAGACAATGCCATTGTTAAGATTTATTTGTAAGCAAATGTGTAGTACATTTTTTAAATTGATGATTCATGTGGGAAGGCCCAGCTAACTGAGGGTGGCACCACCCAAGGACTTGTTTCCTGGTTGCTATAAGAAAGGAGTTTGAGCAAGCCAGGAGGAGCAAGGCAGCAAGCAGCACTCCTCCACAGACTCTTACAGCTCCTGCCTCTGCCCTAACATTCCAACTGGTATACTGTGATCTGGAACTGCACACTGAAATAAACCCTTCTTCTCCTCACATTACTTTTGGTCATGGTGTTTTCTTAGAAGAATATAAACCCTAACTAAGACAGAAGCTTAATCAAGTCAAGAAAAAATGCATATATCAGGATGGCAACTGTATTATAAAATCTTTTGAAGCTAAATAGAAATAAATGAAAACACACAACCATGACTAAATAATAATCTGGTAATGCTATCTCCATTACAGTGATTACTAGGTTGTATTTCAATAGTCATTAATTTTAGTTTCAAGTAATAATAACCATAGTTTGAGGAGCGAAAATCTGTACATTTTGTCTTTAATCGTATGTAGAAATTTTGGTTCTTGAGTCTGGAAAGATAGTTGAGCTAAGTTAAGAGCCCTTGCTGCTCCTCAAATGACTCAGGGTTCCCAGCAGCTAAGTCAGAATGGCTCAGGGCAACCTGTAACTCCAACTCCAGGAATCCAGTGTCAACTTCTGGAATTCATGGGTGGCACACACACAAATGAAAGTATACATCTTGAAAAGTTAAAAAAAGTTCTAGTGATCAAATTAAGTAAATATTACTTTTGCCTGACAATTTAGATGAGTACTTACTGTAAAAATTCTGGTATTTTAAAATTTAAAATTCAAACCTCAAAACAGAAATATATATATATATATATATATATATATATATTATATATATATATATATATATATATATCCCCTGTTTACTTTTTATAGTTTTTATGATTATTTTATTATTTTTACATCCATCCCAGGTTTCCCCTCTCTCCACTCCTTCCGGTACATCTCTCCACTTCCCCTCTGCCCCTCCCCATGCATTCCTCCTCCATTTCTATTCAGAAAAGAGCAGGTCTAACAAGGATATCAAGTTGCAGTAAAACTAGGCACTTCTCCTCTTATTAAGGCTGGACAAAGCAACCCAATATGAGGAACAGGTTCACAAATGCAGGCAAAGGAATCAAAACAGCCCTTGCTTCCACTGTTAGGGGTCCCACAAGAAGACAAAGCTACACAACTATCACATACTTACAAAGATAGAAAATATATATCTGAAACATTATTCAGTATCATCTGGTATGTGTACTGTGTCCTTACTCCCTCTGTTCACTCTTCAAAATTCTTAGATTGCTTTGGCCTGTGATGTTTTTCCCACATCAATCTGACAGTAAAGCAAATGTTAAGGAATGTTGACCAATAGGTAGGTGTACCTCCCCCCAGTCTCATTCCTTCTAGAGTACTGCAGGAAACTTCAAGATTAAATGACTCACAAAAATTAAGAATTGATCAAAGGGATGAGAGCGTAAATCAATCGTGACTTGTCCTTTAGTCCATTTTCTGCTTCCAAAAGAGAATGTTTTGGATTTAATAATTTATAACAAATGAATTTTCCTGTAGAGGTGAGGGTGGCTAAAATAAAGAGAATCTCAAAAGAGCCTGACAATTGTGTCAGCACATAGTAGAAAGCAGAGAGATAACAAATTGTATAAAATAAGAGAACAGAAGAGAGGTAAATGCATCGTTATAGGGCATCTACTTCTATAAAAGACAACCCACTCTTCTGGTTATAGCATTAACATATCCATGATGTCAGAAGCATTGTAACATAGTAATCAAACATACCAGTTCCCACAGCAACTATAAATACTGAAGAACATGAACACTTTTTCCTATTATTTGTTTGTTTATTTATTCTTTGCTCATATATTACATCCCCAAAGCAGATTATCCTCCCTCCTTCCCTGCCAGTTCTCTCATCCCCACCTGCACTTTACCCCAGATCTACTTCTCTTCCAATTCCCTTCAGAAAAGAGCAAGACTCCCAGTGATATCAACCAAACATGGCATAGCAATTTACAATAAGACTAGGTACATACCCCATATCAGGGCTGGATGAGGCAACCTAGTAGGAGTACAGGGGTTCCAAAAGCAGGCCAAAGAGGAAGAAACACCCTTGTCCCCAATATTAGGAGTTCCATCAGAACACCAAGCAACACAGCCATAATATATATATGTGTGTGAAAATCCTAGTCAGACCAATGCAAGCTCCCTGATTGTTGCCTCATTCTTTGTGAGTACTGGTTAGTTGATTCTTTGGGCCTTGTTCTTGTAGTGTCCTTGATCTTCTGGGTCCTACAATCCTTCCTGCCTCTTTTCCAAGAGATTCCCCAAACTTTGTAAGGTAACTGCCTAGGTAAATCCAATGCAGGCACCCTTGTTGTTGGTTCAGTCTGTGTGAGCCCTTATGAGCACAGATTAGTTAATTCTGTGGGCTTTCTCATGGTTTTTCTTGACCTTCTCTGGATTCTACCTACCATCCTTCCTTAATCTCTTCCACAGTATTTTCTGAACTGTACATGCTGTTTGCCTTTGGTCTCTTCATCTGTTTCAATAGTTGCTGGTTGAAGCCTCTCTGATGACTAGGCACCAACCCCAGCAAATCTTGTAGGAAGGACAAATTGTGTGTCAAAGGTTATGTGGATGTGTTGATGTCCCAATCCTTCCACTGGAAGTCTGGTCTGGTTGCAAGAGATGACCGGTTGAGGCTACATATCTCATATGGCTAGGAATCATAGCTAGGGACACCCTTGTAGATTCCTGGGGGTTTACATTGCAATAGGTTTCTACTTCACCCCATAATGACGCCGTTTTGCAGTATTCTCTTCCAGTACTCACCCCTCCATTGCATTCCTACCTGATCCCTACTATTCCCATCCCTACCAACCCCCAGTTCCCCCACAAAATCTTTATAGTAAGACTCATGTGTCCCAGCTTGAGCAGTCTTTGTTGCTTAGTTTCTTTGGGTCTGTGGATTGTAACAGAGTTATACTTTACCTTATGGTTAATATACACTTATAAGTGAGTATATACAATATTTGTCTTTCTGGGTGTTGGCTACTTCACTCTAGATGGCCTTTTCTTTTTCCACCCATTTGCCTGCAGATTTCATGACATCATTGTTTTTAAAATCTGAGTAATACTGTGTAACTGTACCGGATATTTTTATCCACTCTTCAATTGACAGACATCCAGAAACTGTTTCCAGTTTCTGGCTAATATGAATAAAGCCACCATGAAAACAATTGAGCAAGTGTCCTTATGGTATAATGGAGCATCCTTTGTGTAATGCCCAAGAGGGGTATTGCTAAGTCTTGAGGCAGATTGATTCTCCATTTTCTGAGGAACAGCCATACTGATTTCCAAAGTGGCTATACAAGTTTTCACTCCCACCAGCAATGGAGAAGTGTTTCCCTTACTCCACATCAATCTATTTGGTGTTTTATAAGCTTCTTGTATTTTTATAGGTATGTCCTTCTTTAGGATGGGAAATTTTTCTTCTATGATTTTGTTAAAAATATTTTCTGAGTCATGAGCTTGGAATCTTCTCCTTCTATCCTATTATCTTATATTTGGTCTTTCCATAGTGTCCCACATTTCCTTGATTTTTTGTGTCAGAAATTTTTCAGATTTTAAATTTTTATGACCAATGTATCTATTTCTTCTCTCTTATGAGATTCTCTCTTCCATCTCTGTATTCTGTTGGTGATGCTTTATCTGTAATTTCTGTTTGCTTACATAAATTTTTCATTTCTAGAATTACATCAGTTTGTATTTTCTTTACTGCTTCTATTCCCATTTTCAGGTCTTAGTTTTATTCATTTCCTTCAATGGGACATTTGTTTTTGCTTGTCTTCTTGGCATTCCTAAAGGGATTTACTGATTTCCTCAATTTTTATTGCCTTTTGTTTAATTTCTTTTTTTATTTTTTTTTTACTTTTTAAAATTTCTTTAAGGGATTTATTCGTTTCCTCTTTAAGGTGCCCTATAATCATCATACGGTTGATTTTAAAGTTGTTTTCTTTTGTTTCAGCAGTTGTGGAATATTCAGGGCTTGCTGTAGTGGGATGACTAGGCTCTGGGAATGGCATATTGCCATGATTGCAGTTAACTCTGTTTTTACAGTGACATTTAGGCATCTGGATTTGGAATGATTATAGATCTAGTTTCTGACTTCTGGCTTTGCCTTTGTTGGATTGGTCTTTTCTTCCTTGGTATTTGTTTCATCTCTAGTGTTCTGGCTGGAAGTTCAGTAGAGGGTCTCTGTATAAGCTGGGGGCTGGAATTCTGATGGCCTGGATGACCTCTGGTCCAACATGGGCTTTCTGCAACAAGTCGAGAGCTGGTAATATGTGTGGTCCCTCATCTGGCCAGGGATCCTATGGGATTCAGAATGTTTGAGTGCTTCTGGTAAGTTAGGAAGCTTCTGACTGGTTTTTTAGGGACCTAGTCTGGACTCAGTGGTTCAAGATGCTGGTCATCTCTCTAGTGGAATAGGAGGCTTCTATCAAAGGTATGAACCAGGATATGGTAACAGGAAAGGAGGGATCCTTGGGGGTTATACTTGACAGGCACAAGTTGTGGGGTGATTTACCTGTTTTTCAGGGTGCTTGCCTGGACCCTGATGGGGTTAGAAGGCTTCACCCAGAGGTGTGGGCTTTGATATTGTTACAAGGATAGGAGGGGCAGGTGGATTTATGCTGAGCAGGTGCAGGCAGATTGAAAGTGTAGATTTAGGTTTACTTGGGGTTTAGGATGTTGGCTGGACCTCTGATAGTAAGGAGACTTTTGCCAGGGGTCTTTTAACAATTTTAAGAAAGCTATCCTTTTCCGTTTTGTTATATTTAATTTAACAGGTAAAAACCTAAAACTTACATATTTTAGTGGAATGTCATATGATACTTTGGTTTATGCATATTCTGGATGATCTCATATTAATCAGACATAGCTCCTTCAATATTTAATGTTTTTTTCTGAAAATAATCTAAATCCTTTTTGCTATAATTTCACTATTCAGTAAAAATTGTTAGTCATGGCACCCCTAATAAGCAATATAATAGTGAGCACATCATCATAAAACTTGATGTTGTCTCCAAATAATAACAAATATAATCCAATGTTATGCTGGCTAGATTGTGTCAACTCTGCATAATCAGGAGTCAGAAGAGTGGACCTCAATAGCAACAATGTTCCATCGTATGTGAGGAAGCCTCTGTCACATATTTTCCATTAATGATTGATGGAGGAGGGACCAGACCTTTAAGGGCAGTGCCACCTCTGGGCTCATGGTCCTGAGGTGTGTGTAGATGCTTGGTAAGCAAGCCAGTAATCAGAACTCCTCTACAACCTCTGCTCCACTCCCCAACCCAATTTTCTGTTTCAGCTTCTGCCCTGAGTTCTTGCTCACATTTCTCTTCCATTAGATCCATGGTTAGGTGATTCATGCTGGAAAAAAATCCTTTTCTAAGTTGCTTTTGCTCATAGTATTTTATTAAGACTATAGAAACCCTGACTAAGACAAATGCTTTAAAATCCATTAAGGGGACTATAATTCATTTGGATTCTTTCATATGCAAAGCTAAAATGTGTAGGGATTAAAGGTTGGTGAGTAGCTTAAGAAACTCAAATATGAAGAGTTGGAACAGAAAACATATTTTATGTTATCCTAAAAATAAGTCAGACTATTCAATGAAACTCAAAAAAGAAATCATGAGAGATCAATCCCAGAAACTCAGTGCCTGTATCTCTGTCAGCAGGACTGAAGCTGTCTGGGCTTTCCTTGGTAAATGCTAACATGTCTATTGTTGAAATCCAGCTCATGTTCCATTTGTGAAACTGTATGTGTGCAGCTTCTGACATTCCTAGGAGACAAAATCTCACAGCAGACCCTATGCTCCTCTGGTTCTTAAAAATGGCCTTCACTTATACATCGATTCCAGTACCATAGGAATAGGACATGTACTGTAGATTCATTCATTGGGACTGGGCTCCACAACTCTGCAGTTTGATTTGCTCTAGTTTTCTGTGATGGTCTCTGTCTGTGGCAAAGAAAAGTTTCCTTGATGAGAAGTAAGTACTTCATTTAGCAGTGTCCAGAGAGAGAGAGAGAGAGAGAGAGAGAATCTTCCCAGAAGAGAAAACATCAATTGTTAGCCAATATCAAATAGCCCTCTCTAAAAATATACATATATGTAATATTATACAGACTGAGATAGTTGTAGTTACATATTTAGGAGTAAGTATGTGTGTGTAAACATATATGCAATTAAGGAAAAAGGAGACTGAATTTGAAAGAGAACAAGAATGGATATAATGGATATATGAGAGGGTTTGGATGAAGGAAATGGAAGAGAAAATAATAAATTATTCTATAATTTCAAAAATAGAAGAAATGGAACTGAGACAAACTGACAAAAAAATTCAACGTCGAAAAAAGAGAAGAAGTGGAGAAACAATGTCCAGTTTGTAAAGCCATGCGGAATATGGGAGTTCTCTTAAGAAAACACTTAATTTCAGCTAGTACCTCACAGAAAGAATGGATGAGTAAAACATAAGCTTAAGGGACAAGATTCAAAAAGAACAACGTTTAGAAGAACATATTTATGACATTAATTTAACCCACAAGAACAAAATCTTAAAAAATTGTTTTTGGGAAACTGAAATGCAATCAATCCTTTAGTTAAACATGCATTCACACATAACATTTTTCTAGATCACAAAATTATTCACACACAACATTTTTCTAGATCACAAAATTAATATTTTATGTTTTCTAAATTTAAAGTAGTAAAATATTACTCTTTATAAATGTGTGTTGTAATATTCTATGATAGGAAAAACAAAATGAAGCATGGACACAACTTATGCATCTGTGGTACATAACTGGAGAGACTTTAATATCAGAAACCCTGAAACAGTCTACTCATTAAATGATGGTGGCTTATTTGTTCAACGCCCTCACCTTTCTCCCCTCTATCTCTCTATTATGGTTTCATTTCACATGCTCCTGACACCCATAGGCTCCTATGTTTGAACAGACAGAATCTTGTGGCTCTCTGTTGGAAGTTGTGGAACATATAGGAGGCAAAGCCTATCTGGAGAGTGATTAATTTGACTTCATAATTTGGTAGCTAGTCTGTACTTGCTGCCTACTCTCACTGACTAGATGCACTTTGAGTAGCTACCTCAGGTCCTGCTACTAAGATTTCCTAATAAGATAGACTCTGCCTTCCAACTGTAATATCATATAAACCCTACCTTAATTTGCTTCTTGTCAAGCATTTTATGCCAGCAACAAGAAAAAATGCATTGTCTCTCAACCACACTCCCCTCTGATTTCTGTCTGCTCTCTTCACTTTTTTAAACTGTAAATACTATTAAAACTGTCAGCAGCAAATGACAGGAAATAATTAGCAACAGTCGAATAGCTGTTGATGAAATTATATTTCCTGTGAATATTTTCACCCAGTGACTCGTTGCCGCAGAATTCTTGGACAATATGTTCCTAAGGACATTTGTTTGTTTTGAGAAGTCCCCATCATAATAGCCAAAACTTTCTTATGACTACGTTATAATCAAGCAGGATTCCTGACAAAACTTTCTTCTTTCCTTCTTACTTGCTCTTATGTCTTTGAGATTAGCCCTGCATCCCTCTGATTGGTTTCCCTGCACCTTTGATTTCCATGCAACATTTTCTTCACAGGGGTCTTACCTTCTTGAAAAGTTCGTATAATGTTTGTGTCTCCTTATGGGAGGACTTAAATTAACAATATTGCAAACACCAAGTAATAGAATCTGAAGTGCAGGAAAGAGTTAAGAAAAATTTAAATTAATACAACTGTCATTCATAGAGTCTAATGAAAAATAAATCCTTAGTAAATCTGGGTCATAGAAAGGATGATCTGGTTTATTCAGACATGGAAGGAAACCACCTAATGATAAGGCCACCTATATCAGCATTTGGCAAATTTTTAATTGACTAATTAGCAAATATTTTGGCCTCCTTCAGTGAAGAGACAAAAGTATGAATGCCATACAAATAAGTTAGAAGCCATTTAACATGTAACCATTAAAAAGATAAAATACACTTTTATCTTCACCCCTCCAAATATTCAACCAGAGTGACCATCCAGTTTTTTCCTTGGACATAGTTTATTGACTCCTCTTCTATGTCATTAGAAAGTCAGAGAAGACTTTATGAAAACAGAGTTCAATTTTTTCCTTACATGCCCATGTAAGAAATGGAAAAATTTATTTCCCTTTGTACTTGATTAAGATAACCTGAGATTTTCATTTCATCACTAAAAATTGCAAACACTTTAAAGATGGTTGTAACTCTAATGCATCTATATTCTAAGTATACCTGATTTTTATATTTATTTTTAATACAGGCCCTATTTAGTCCTGGTTGGACTTAAACTCAATATGTAGATCAAATACCCTGGAACTCACAGATGTATGTCTACCCATGCCTTCCAAGTAGTAGAATTAAAAATGTGCTACTATAGCTGACCAATTATGCTTTTCTTAAAAGTTTTGAGGTGCATATTTAATTAAGCCCACTTAAGGAAACTATATGACTAATAGTGAAAACAACAAAGAAAGTCACAGCTTTCTCAAATTCTGATAGTTTTTTTCACATAACAAGTGATGATTTTTCTTTATGGTATTGTGTTCAGAATCCTCCATGAAATTCATCTCAGTTCTGCCATTTCTATATTTGAATTGCTTTAATTTTATATTGATAAAGCTACAGGTATATAGGTATTAGGTCTACCACATGCCAGCAATTGACTGGCAGGTGACTGGAATACAAGTAGGAAAGATAATTTGTTCTTGGATTTTTACACAATTGTTTCTTAGAAATTTTTATAGCCTGGGAATATTTATCAAAGGAAATATGGTTGGTAAGAGCTCCTATTTTTATCTATGAAACTGTACCTTGAGGTATATCAAAAAATCTTGAGCTTAGGAAAGCACATTGATTCCCTTCAAGTCAGTTAGTTTGGGAAGGGTGTATACGAAATTTTAAAAATAAAAAGACAATACCCCCTGTTATTACTGTCTAAACACCCATTGCCAAAAATGTGGTCCATCATTTCCTTGTTGCCTCTATGTGAAACTGAAAATGTATCCTAATATAGTAATTTAGTGCTGAAAACACTGAAGGTTCAGGTATAAAATGACGAAAAATTAACCAAGTATATCAAATGATAAAGTATACCATGAAAATGTGCTGGCTCACGAATAGATAGCATACAAGTCTGAGTTTAAACACATCATGTGATGGGCATATGTCTCCACAAGATACAGTCAAGGGAGTCTCCTAGATAAATGTACCTGTTACCACTATAGGAAAGTAAAAATGGTGGGGAATCCTCAGCAAATATTAGACCCTGAGTGAGCCTGGAGCTTCCCTTGTCTTAATCTCACTTATTTAAAATAAAGTGACTCTCAGAAAACACAACTGATGCATATGTAGGAGTGTAAGATCTCTTTCAGCCAATCTAACCACTTGTCCTCAATAAGCATTACATAAGTGAGAGAGCATGTATATTCTGTGTGCATTTTAAAATGCATGTCTTTTACTATTTCACTTAAATGAATTCAGGTTAATATCTGTTCTAATAAAAAGGACAGCTTCTAGATAAATTCCTAGCAGAAAACATTTATTTTTATCTTCCTGTATTTTAAAACCCATGCCTGAATGGTTTACTGAGATATAAAGGTACATAAAGACTTTATTGGTGTTTTACTAAGGAATTGAATGGATAAAATTAAGCAACTTCCCTGCTGCTTCGCTCTAAGTAAAGGTGACTTCTCAGTTTAAGTGATCTCTACTCTTCTGTGATCTTGCTTCTTAGTCTTTGATTACAGCAAAACAGAGTTTCGGGCCCAGTCTTGATGGCTAAATTGTCTTTTCCATGTCAGAGAGTAAGATCATGAAATCTTGTTACTCATTTGCTTGCTTTAGTAAGTTCTACTACTGGTTGAACTTGAGTCTCTTAAAATTGTGCAATTAGATATATTTCCATTGACCACGCAATGCTTCAGGGAAAGGTTATTTGGAATAGGATTTCTCCACAGAAATGATACATTAATTTCCATTTGACACATTAAACAATGCTCCTCCCAATACATACACATTGAAAGGTTCAGGCTTTACTGCTGTTCCGGGTTCCCTCTTTAAGAGACAGACACCGGCCCCTGACAACAGTCAGGGCACGCACAGGGATGTGCCATCACCCACCACCCATTTACAGCCTAGAGTGAGGACTCTGGGCATGCGTGGAACCTCAGTGCGCATGCACAGTCTTCCCTTTAAAAGTTACAACTTCCCTGCTTCGCTCTCTCCCTGCTTCTTCTTCACTCTCTGTTTGCTTCTGCTTCTCATCTCCCTCTCTCTATGGCAACCGGCCATGGTTGTCAGCCATTAACTCTGTTTCTCTTCTCGCTTAGTGTCTCTACTCTGCCGGGCCTCATAATAACCTGGTTAATATGTCTCATCTTGTGCTTCTTTTTTCTTCTTTATCTTTAATTTAAACAAAAACATAACACACATACCAACTAAAATTATCAAACATAAAAAACTGAAAGCAAGTTTCAATAGAAAAGAACTGTAATGTAACTAATTATTATATTTCAAGCCTGCTTTGTTAGAGAATAGTTGATTTGCTTGTAGAATCCCTGTTTCAGAGGCAAAGAGTGTCTCGTGCTTGCAATTTTATAATGAGATTCAAACCAACATTAAAGAGTGGCATATTTGTTTTCTGAAGGGTATTCCCCAGGCGTGCCCAAAGCCAGCTTGGCTTTCTGACTGTGTCATTGTTTGCACATTTTGTAAATATCACTTGAGGCTTTTTGTATCCTATCACAAATCCCCAAATTTAGAACAACCTCCCAAATTATCATACAACAAATTCTGCTTTAATGTCTTGAAAGATACACTTTCTAATTCTGTACAATGAATGTGTATCTCCCTTCAGCAAAGGTCGACTAAGCACCATCTTCACAAAGGGGAGACATTTTCTACTGCGTGTTCCATTTCCATTTTGACTGTGGACTGCCTGCTGCCTACTTTGCATTCCATTCTTTAAAAAGCTTATTAATGGAGTCTAGAGGGAGGCTGTCAGAAATGGCAGACTGAATCAAGGGATTTTCCTTCAATGTCCAAATGACACACTGAAGCTAGAGGAATAAACAGATGACTAACCAATGCCCTTTTGTTGGAGGATGAAGGTGGGATCGCCAACTTGCAAACCAGAGATTGACATTTGGGTGGATTAAACCAACCTGCCACCGCACTGCTTCTTTATAATCGCTACTGCTTCCTTGATCTCAAGTGCCTCTGCAAAAGCCTTCTGTTGTGAGAGTCATGTTTGTGAAAACCCTCAGCCAAGCTTTTGCTGAAAACATTTATCCACCAAGAAGCAGTGTTCTGACACTAACTGAGAAGAAGTGTTGGCTTCTAGGTATTTAATTAAAACATTAAGGGAAAAAGCTTTCATGTCAACATTCACAAGCACTTTCCTACAGCTGAGGGTTGCTACAATTGCATTCCCCCTGCAAAGGCATGCGTCCCCTGCCCAGCCTTCTCTGAGAAACTGCAATAGCTGGAGGTTCACTTTGCTTCATGCTGTTAGTTGTGGCTTTGAGACTTCGCCCCATGCTGTCACTTTCCTGATTCTCTCAATCTGGTTGTTAGCTTTAATTTCTAAAATCAAGATTGGATGGCAACAAGAGGCTTTAATGAAGAGTGAAAAAGTCATTCGTTTAAACAGCATTAAGAATTCTTATTTGCACTGCTGTATAATGTGGTCAAGCCAAGTACATTCTGCTTTTATGAATCATCCAATTTCCTTTACCACATAATTAATGTTAATAAGGAGAAGGAATTGTATAGTAACTAAATATATCATAATAGATGTTGGCTCTGGGCATAGATTCCTGGAGTGGTACCATTTCCAATGTGAGCTTCTAGGAGAACTGAGAATTATAAGGAATGGTGTGAAGAACAAATCACACATGACCACTTTATTGTTGGTGAAGTTCACACAAAAGGAATACTTAATTTTCTTTTAAAATAGCATTTTCAGTAAAAAGAGAGTTAAGAAAGATTTCTAGTAATGCCATTTAGTGAACCTTCTTGAACAAAAGCACTTCTGAAAGAATATTTTTAAGCTACACTGTGTCCTGGACCATTGACTGTAATAAAGGGAGATTGCCCATGCAATTCTCTTTAAAGTATCAAGTGAATCGAGAAGCATTTTATTCCATCTTCATAAACCATAAAGGTATAGATTTCAAAAAAAATCTGAAACCAATCAAAATGGCTACAACCAAGGTTGTAAAAAATGCAAATGTGGCTGGAGTGTCTCTGATAAACTCATTTGTATACAGAACAAAATCAACAATGCCATGGACTTCATCAGGTTCCAAAGAGTTCATTCCTTTATGGTAACCTGACTATATTTGATTTTAAGTTTTTATTACACAAAAGTCAAACTTACTGACATGAAATGTTAATGCGCCAATTCAACTTATCAAGGACTTATTAACTCAGTACCATGGTGCTAAGAAGTAGAAATAGAAGTGTTTTATGTATCTATAACTCTATCTATATCTCTATATCTCTATAGATTTGTAGAGATAGATAGATAGATAGATAAAACAGTGTTTATCTTCAATAAATTGCTTTTTACAAAAAGATTTTTAATTTAGTAAGTACACAGGCTTTTATAATTGTTAAATTGAGCATGTTAGTTAATAAAGTGGTTAATATAATAGGTGATAAGATATTACTGTAGTAAAACACACCTGGGCATGCACCATTTACCTTTGTTGCAAAGCCCAACTTATAAATAAGAATTAACTTCACCTTGATTAGGTTCAAACTCTAAGTGGCTTCCTTTCTGATGGTGGAATTCCTGCCTTAATAAAATACTTATAAAAATTCTGAAAATTCTTTCCCATATCTTCTTAAGAGTTTTACTCTTTGATCAGCTGTTAATGTTTGCAGACATGTTTCTAGCTCTTGTGCAACTCTGTGAACAGCAAACACCATCTAGCTGCATAAGCATTTGTGGAAAATGTCAGCATCCCTCCCTGTTTGTCTGCTGTTCTTGTCTGCGCCACTAGGGTGTGTGCTTGTTGTTCACTGTGGCCTTTTGCTGAGTAATACACTGCCAATACCACCAATCTAAACACCAACTATTTGGCTCATTTTCCTCAGGAGGTGAGTTGTCTGTTTGTTCATCACCTATCTACCCATTAGGAAGAAACCCCTCACATTATGCTTTCTCTAACATTAGTTCACTCCATACTTTCTACCTACAGCAGGACATAAGGAAGGAGTGTCTGAGACAAAGAGAGTCCAAGTAAGAGCCTATAGATGCATCTCATTGTGGCTTACCCATTTCAAACCCAGCCTCTGTGTATTAATTACCATTGTTGACATCCACCTCATTTTAAATCTTGAGTGCAATTTAACAAATACTGATTAAACAGGTATTGAATATGTATCATTTTCAAACCTAGAAATGTTACAATAAAGATACTAGCCTTTACTCTAAGAAGTTTTTAGCTAGTGAATTCTAACTCTACATCTACCTCAAATATGGAATGCGTTTACTTTACATCCTTTTGATAACCAGAGTCACTTCCATCTCCTCCTCCAGGAGCAAGCTGAGAACTTCACCTGCAAACCACCAACCAACCCATGATTCAGGTTCTAGGAAGGCTTCTTCAATTTCTTGACTTGCCTTGAGTTACTAGCACCAGTTCCTTGTATTAGTACACAAAAGATTAAAGCACATTTTACCACATAGTAGGTATATTTAGACATGAATATGAATGGTGAATACAGCATAATGTATGGTCACCTCAACTGTGTAACTCCAGTTTCTGATGATAAATGAGAATCATGTTTTCACCTTGACAACAAGTCTCTGGAAATGTCAACAGGGTACCTGCCCCTTTGATTCTAACACTATTTACCTAGGAGTATGTAACATGATTAGCTTGGGAGTATGTAAATTATAGTAGGGGTCTCACAAGATTTCTCCTATTGCTTTATGTTAATTGTCAATGAAAATCACATATACTTCTAACTATACATCCATAAGTCAAGGGTTCTCATGATCCCCCAATTGAAATACCAACAAGCTCAGGAAGTCACATTTCTTACTATTGTAGTAAAGGATACAACTAGGAACAGTCAAATTTAAGATGACGATATAACAAGACACAGAAATCAATACAGCTCTATAAGTGAAAGCTCTCTGATCCCCATTGTTTGGAAATTGAATAGGTATCTCATTATGTAAGAAATACTGTTTATATCACTGGTCATTGGTTAGTCAATCACCCAACCTGTAGGTGTAGGCTGATCTCCACCCAGATTTAAAGGTCTTTGTCTTGAAGCTGCCTAGGGATGACACCCAGAAGTCAACTCACTATTATATAAAATACACAAATGGTTCTGGACATTCCAAGGACCAGTGTACTGGAAAATGAAACAAAGACTAACGTTGGAGTTTGGTTGCATCATACCATCTTGAGCTAATAAATTTTTATATTCCTGAAATCCAGAACTAACATTAAGCTTGCACATCAAGAAATATGTTTAAATAATTCTTTAATGTTTGTAGCAGTCAGATATCCTTAAAATGTGTAGTATACCATTTTCCTTCATTTCTATACTTTCAATGAATTCACAGAACAGTTCAGTCTAGGATTTTGTGCTCTTGATCAAGACTGAAAGTTTCCATTCAGCTTCATTCTCTGTGGTTAGTGAGCATTTTTCTAGATGATCATAAACTCATCAGCCTTAAATAGAGCTGGTTCCCCATTCTAAAATATATTATTAACATTTTTGAAAGCCATAGTCTCCTGGTTTTCTTTGTTCCACACCGGCTACCTCTTCCATGTTTCTAACATTAGTTAGTTATCTTCTACTTAACCATAACTTTTTAAAAAATATTATCTTTAGAATGGCACATAGAGAATTGTAAATTATGTTGGTTTTCAAACTTCAATCTATATTTTTAAAATTTATAACTCAATAAGTCTCTGAACATCATTTTTGTATATGTCTCTTTGTTGACATATCAGAGTTCTCAGTGCTGTTCTCTATAAAGGTTGAGTTTCCATACCTTACAGTGCTAACATGTAAGATTTCAAAAAGATCAGAAACCTATTTTTCAGAAACAAGTAAAAAATTATGAATTTAAATATCTAATTTTTCAAGATCTACTCTTGGTTTTTATTATTTATTAGAACAACTTTACAAGGTAGGTCTAAGTGAAGTTAACTTTCTTATGAAATATTCTTATGAAATGTCATACATAAATATGTCATGGAATACCATCCTGATGTAAACGTGAAAAGCCATATCATTTGCCAAAAAGCAGAGAGGAACAGAAGACATTTTGCCAAATGAAATACACCAGACACACAAAACAACTATTGCATGATCTTGCTTATATATGGAAATTGATCAAATGACAGAATTTAAATTTTTAGAGACAGAGAATAAACATCCATCACCACAGAGCATGGGCTAACATTGGGTTAGGGGTTATAGAGAGAAAAGTTTCTAAGAATACAAAATAAAAAAATTGTGAGACAAATCAATGTAGAGATTCAATACACACCAGGAAGGCTTCAATCATTGCAATTATGTCCAGGATTTTCATTTAAAGAAAATCTTTAGTTCTTGAAGATCTGAAATCATAGAATATTTGTTTCCACAATGTTCTATAACATAAGATGATACTTATATCAACAACTCCTAGAACACTGCTTCTTCATTGTTTTTGAGCATCTGATACCTGCAAAGACATTTTACAGAGACAAGAGTTTACTTCCAAATATCCTGGTATAAGGACTTTGAAATGACACTCAATCCCAGCTAGATCAGCATACGAATATGTTTGTAAAATATAGTGTAGAATAACAGTTAAAAACATGAAGCAAAACAAAACTGTGTTGAGTAAACTCATCAATTTTCTTAAAGTATCATAGTAAGGATGAAACCAAAACATATTCCAATTGTCTAAAATATTGCTGTATTTCCTAAGTACAATAAAAATAATTGATGATGGCCCAGGAATCCAAAATTCTCTTTACATTGAAATAACCATCACCATGTAGCTAGAAAATGCCTTGAAATTTATCTTTCCCAACATGAAAACAGGCATTGATTATAAATTCTAAAATGAGTACCAAGTATGAAATTCATATAAATGGAGAGCCATTGATTTGGGAACATTTTCAACTTAGGAGTAAACAAAATTAACCTACAAGATCTTGTACCAAGAAGTGAAGTTGGAATTTTGAGGAAAAATGTAATTACTTTTGCCTGAGAAAAGTTCACACTATTGCTTTAATTTCAGTCTAAGAAAATGTTTACCTCATAGATGAGAAAACATGCCTTTTAGTTCATTGACTCACCTCATATATAATTTTAAATTATTTATATAAGCCTTGAAAGGTTCACAATTAGAGAAAATTCTTTAAAAGTGGAAGATTAATTTGATGAAAAAATATTGATATTTTTCTAACAACTCTGAACTCTGTCATTGTGGATACTGTTGTTTTAGACATAATTAAGTGTGAGTTGTCTGTATAAAGTGTTTTTTCCATCCAATGATGATCTATACCACTTCTCAAAATGAACCAACCAATTAAACCACAAAGACACAGATTTAAGGGTCTGCCTTAATTTATATGTGTAATATAGTATGATAGGATATAATTCTGTGCCCTAAAATGGACAATTTTCTACTATTGGGAATTACTATGAATTTTAAAAGCTAGAAGGAAATTATGTGTTTCTTTGAAACTGACTTTTAAGATAGATAGCCCCTATGGAGATGCTCTAGACCAACATCGCAAATATCATGTGTTTCCATATTTAAGCAACCCATGCTTTCCTGCTGCTAATGACAGTATCCTAAATATTAGTATTGATCCAAATGAGGTAAAAAGAAATCAGGGAAAGAACAGTGGTTGGTTCTGGAATGATACTAGAGTGGAATCTTAGGGCAGGATAGTTATTGGAAGGAAAGCAAACTGTCACTCCCCTATTTCAATTTTTTAATTTTCTCCAGAATACTTAGAACTCTAGTGTTAGCAAAAAGCCAAGAGCATACACTTTAAAAAGAAAACATTTATAAAGCCCTTCCTTATAATCTTGTCCTTCAAAATAACTCAAATGCATTCATCATAGGGAAATTAAGTCTGGACACATTCTTTAAAAATTGCATCTTCTTTCTGTTTCATGTTTTAATCATTCATTTCTGTCTGTAGCTTGCTTAATGTGATTCCTATGCTAGAGATTTCTTAACAATATTTTTAATCTTGTACTGATTTTTAATGTATTAAATTGGTTAACCAAAATTAAAAATCAGCATGATTTACAGGCATAAAATGATCAATTTTCAAATGCTGCACACCCTATCATTCAAGAAAGCATTCTTGAACGTTCATATATACATATGTTCACACTCTTCAAAATCCTCCAGAATATTAGTTATTTACATTTTCCAGAGATATATTGTTTTGATCATGTCTTCTTTGGGTCAGTATTAAGAAGGTTTAGTATAAACCAGGTTGGTAAAAGCAGTTGTCCCTTTCTGATGTTTTCCTCAACAGCTTTTACTTTTAGTGTTTCAATGCTACATTCCTGTGCCCACAATGACTATAAACAGCATGCTGAGAAGCATACCCCAGTGGAAAACCCCTTGGTTGATAGGGACTGCCTAAATGTTTAATGATATTAGCTCCCTGCAAATGGCATTCATTTCCTGTATATGCAAATTTTCTTAATGTGAACCCCCCATAACAGGTAGGATGTATAAAGTTAATGAAGCCATGTAATTACAATCACTATGGTGACTGCAGTCTCCTGAGAACAATAATGTGATAATATACGTGGGTTTTGACTTTCTTTGGAAACAACAGCTTATAATTTGAAAACAGATAGTAAAATATTTCATTATCTTCTTCTAACTCCTAAGGCAAAAGCAGGTACAAATAGATTATGCTCTTTATTAACTGAGAATAAAATGAAAAGAGAAAGGAAAATGCAGCTGTTTACTTTAGCTCCTTTCTGAAGTCTTCTTTCCTTTTTAACAAAAAAGGGGGCAGGTGGGGCTCGGTATTTTCTCTTAGATCCTGATCTTTTATTTTTCCCCCAAGGAACCTACATTGCTCTCTTTGATTAATGGTGTGCTAAAATGACACAATAATTTATTTCAATTGGGATAACAAAAGCCTTAAATAATTTTCATTAATTTGGGATCTGAAGAGTAAGAGCTGAAGGATGACTCATAGACATTCTCATGGTATTGATTTTTAAACTGTAAATATTTTGTGTGGTTGACTATGACTCCATTGCATAGCACAGCAAAAGCTCTGCCACACCACAGGCCCCTGACAGTCCATCCTTACTTCAAGTGAGAATGCCATACAGTCAAGGACATTGAAGGCTCACGAGGGTTTGTTAACATTAGATACTATTACACCTAACTTATTTTCCCATTACATTATTTCTGTAAATATTTATTTTCTAAAAGTTCCCAAAGTACTATCTATGGTTTATATTGCCCAAGAAGATATTATTGTGATGCTCACATAAAAGCACATATTTGGTGTGTAGGCTAAAGCAACCTAGAGGGTGTGTGTGTGTCAGACACACTAATGCAGCTCTATGTACCTACCTACCAGTTGGTTCCTTGCACTTTAACCCTTGTTCATTTTGTGATTAAAATGCAGTGACCTTTCTCCTTTAGGCAGTGGGCTTGGAACAAATGCTGTTAACACACAAGTTTACAGTGAGAATTTTGAGTTTCAGATTACCCAGGAAACATAACCTCCATGAGATAAAAACTAAAATTGTAAGGCTCAGTTTGAGAAATTGCACTTTTAAAAGGTAATCATTTAAAATCATTTGATATTACTATTTTATACAGATATTTTAAATCAAATTCAACATGACACATTACAATATAACTAGATATAATGAAATAGTAAAAATTATATTTATTTATAATTGCATACATATTACTTATTTTAATGAATAAATTTAATTTTAAGTCTGTTTTGGATCACAACAAAACTGAACAAACATGTAGATTGACCAATCAGCCTTCACTCTGCATACAGTCATACTTCCAGTAATTTGGTACATCAGTTGCAACAGTGGTACATGATTAAAAATCAATAACCTTCACTGACACAATCACCATTCCAAGTTCTTACTTATATTGGTGTCTTATATTCTTTGGGCTTCAACAAGTGTATGCAATGTGGCACCACTGTGGTATTACACAGAATATTTTCATTGCCTTCTTTTCTGCTTCTAAAACATACTTCTTTGGATTTAGTAATCTTTACCAAATGTATTTCTCCTATGGAGGTAAGGGTGGCTAAAATACAGGGGCTGTCACTTCAGACTCTCACAAGATCCTGTCAACTGTGTCAGCACATAGTAGGAAGCAGAGAGACAAGACTTCACTGCCCTACGATATCCCTTTGTTTTATCTCTTGGTTCTTCCAGAGTTCCTGAATTCCTTGAAAGCACTGATCCATTTATCAACTCCCCAATTTTGTCCTTTCTAAAAAGCACATGATTGACGTATTTACTTAATGATATTCATTATATTAAAATTCCCCATGTGTTTTTTCATGGTTGCGTTGGCAGTGCATTTTGTTTCAGTACTAAATAAGATTGACGTCTGGATGTCCTGTGATTTTCATCTGGATGTCTTGTGACCATAGGCTAGATTGTCTGCTTGTTTCCTCAAGGTTTTGGTAATTATGACTAGAGTTGCCATGAAAAACATCTCACATATATCATGTATGCATGTAAGTAAGCCTTCAATTCATTTGAATAAATATCAAGGAGTGATTCCTTATTTTAACTAGACTAGTTAATTATCAGTAAAATAATTATTATAAATGGGCTTCTGAGTCATAAAATAATATATTTAGCTCATATAATATGTAGATTTAATATAATTTTAAAACTGAAGAAAATTATTCATGTTTTGGTTAATTCGTTGATTATTTAAGGAGAATATGGCAGAATATATGACAGCATCAAATTGATATAATAATGATATTTGGACATGCAATTAATGGCTGAATTGTAACAGAAATCAAGTACAAAGACTGAATTTTGTTAGATACAATGGAAAATTTGGGATATGATTGGTATTGTAAATTCAACTTTGAAATCACAAAAATAATTTGCATGTCTTGGCTTAATTTTGATACTAAATGGGCACTTACCTTACAAAGATAGAAAATATATATCTGAAACATCATTCAGTATCATCTGGTATGTGTACTGTGTCCTTACTCCCTCTGTTCACTCTTCAAAATTCTTAGATTGCTTTGGCCTGTGATGTTTTTCCCACATCAATCTGACAGTAAAGCAAATGTTAAGGAATGTTGACCAATAGGTAGGTGTACCCCCCCCCCAGTCTCATTCCTTCTAGAGTACTGCAGGAAACTTCAAGATTAAATGACTCACAAAAATTAAGAATTTATCAAAGGGATGAGAGTGTAAATCAATCGTGACTTGTCCTTTAGTCCATTTTCTGCTTCCAAAAGAGAATGTTTTGGATTTAGTAATTTATAACAAATGAATTTTCCTGTAGAGGTGAGGGTGGCTAAAATAAAGAGAATCTCAAAAGAGCCTGACAATTGTGTCAGCACATAGTAGAAAGCAGAGAGATAACAAATTGTATAAAATAAGAGAACAGAAGAGAGGTAAATGCATAGTTATAGGGCATCTACTTCTATAATAGACAACCCACTCTTCTGGTTATAGCATTAACACATCCATGATGTCAGGAGCATTGTAACATAGTAATCAAACATACCAGTTCCCACAGCAACAATAAATACTGAAGAACATGAACACTTTTTCCTATTGTTTGTTTATTTATTCTTTGCTTATATATTACATCCCCAAAGCAGATTATCCTCCCTCCTTCCCTACCAGTTCTCTCATCTCCACCTGCACGCTTCCCCAGATCTACTTCTCTTCCAATTCCCTTCAGAAAAGAGCAAGACTCCCAGTGATATCAACCAAACATGGCATAGCAAGTTACAATAAGACTAGGTACATACCCCATATCAGGGCTGGATGAGGCAACCTAGTAGGAGTAAAGGGGTTCCAAAAGCAGGCCAAAGAGGAAGAAACACCCTTGTCCCCAATATTAGGAGTTCCATCAGAACACCAAGCTACACAGCCATAATATATATGTGTGAAAATCCTAGTCAGACTCATGCAAGCTCCCTAATTGTTGCTTCAGTCTTTGTGAGTACTGGTTAGTTGATTCTTTGGGCCTTGTTCTTGTGGTGTCCTTGACCTTCTGGGTCCTACAATCCTTCCTGTCTCTTTTCCAAGAGATTCCCCAAACTCCACCTACTGTTTGGCAGTGGGTGTCTGCATCTGCTCCTATCAGTTGCTGGGTAAAGCCTGTCTGATAATGATTATGCTAGGTTCCAGTCTACACCCACAGCACAATATCAATAAACATAGCAGAATATCATTAGAAACATTCTTAAAGAACCATAGCAACCATAAGCAATAATCAAACCTCTACTGAATGACCCAACAATATGAATGTCTCTGAACTGCTTGTGAAATATTCAGAATTATCATGCTAAAGAGTATCAATTAGTTACAAGAAATCATAAAAATACTACATGAAGCCATATAATAAAACATGAATAGAGAAAGAAGTTTAATACAGAGAGAATTCATTAAAAAAATAGAAAGTCTACAGTTAAAGAATATAATAAAGATAATAAAAGATCAGTAGAGAGTTTCAACAGGACACTCAATCAAGATGCAGAATCCATGTTCTCAAATAGATGATTAGCAAAGAATGAATAGAGAATCAAAGCTTGTGAAGTAGTTTTATGGAATGTATTGGGTATCATCAAGTGAAAATATATATACATATATAGACAATAGATTAGTTATACAGAGAGAGATGATATATATTAAAATGTCAACAAAAGATAGTGATTGTTGAAAATATATTTAAATAAATAGTGGCACAAAGAAGATGAAAGGGGAAAATGCATGATCTCAGTAGAATCTATAGGTAATAAACTAAAGATAGATGAATGGTTTCCATCCGATAAGGTATGAGATTATCAGAAGTAACAGGTTTCAGTAGTAAAGAAAGAAGGAACACATCTGGTATCAAAACAGAAGGAAGAAAATTTACTGTGGAGTCCAGGAGGTTAAGCCCCAAGAGGGAAGTCCTGATGTCGTAAGTATAGAGTGAGTAGGACTTCAGAGAACTAGAAACCAAGATTTAAGACAAAGAATGGGCCAAGAAATATGCACAGCATTTTCAGTATCAGGTCCCTTAAAGAGAAAATCGGGGGCCAAGGACAAAGGCTGAGTCAGCAATACTGGCAGAGAAAGGCTTTTTAACATGGATGCTGGAGATCCAATTCAGGTCATCATTTTCGTACTGTAAAATCTTTTGTGAATGAGGCATTCCCAGCCCTATACTCTGGAGTTTGTCCCCAGAGGACTGCATGGCTAGTCACAGTTAATGCTAATCCCTCAGAGGTGACTGTTCTTCCAAGATAGAATCCCATACCATTGGTTCTACTGCTGTGTCTCTAAGCAATGCACCAAAAGAATGGTTGATAACCATTATAATAGAAGCACATATATTTATGGCAAATAATGAATATAAACATACACTTTAAATGGGCTAAATAGATGGTTTGATGGTTAGGAGTATTTACTGCTCTTGCAGTGGTCCTAGTTTGGTACCAAGAACCCATACCAGTCAGCTCACAGCTGTCTATGACCACCAGTTCAGGATATTTAATGCATTCTGGCCTTCATGGGCACTTGCACAAATGGTACATACAGATTCATGGAGGCACAGACATATACACATGAAACAAAACAAATAATTAAATAAATTTTTTGCAACTATACATTAAAAGGAACAAGTAACATGATAAATCACAGTATTTTTTAAAGACAAGTTAATATACCACATATATTTTCTATGTGTTTGTGGTTTGACATTTCAAAATTATTAGTTTTCAATATACTTTTAGTCTTTTTTCCTATGTACTAAAGACAACAGGCTATAATGTCACTTCAAATGCAAAATGGATATCATCTTTGATTTTCCAGGCTATTGACACTCTAATGCTCATTTAGGAAAACTTTTGTAAGGACTGAAAAGATGCCTTAAGTGGCAAAGAACACTTATGGATTTTATAAAGGACCTGAGTTTAGTTCCCACTACACAGGTCAAGTAGTTTGTAACTGTTTGTAATTCTAGTACCACAGGATCTGACAACTTTATCCTGCCTCCAAGGACAACTGCACACACATGCACATACACATAAACACATATAGACATAATTAAAAAGAAGAATTAAGCAAAATACATTTTTTTCATTTTCAAGGTACATGAAATTCATTTTAACCTACGCAATTCTGATTCAATATCCTTGAAGTCAATTCTATTTGCCTTTGAAACTTTGACAGTCCTTTCAAAAAATACAGATGTTAACTATTAAGATTATTTTAAAGTCCAAATATCAAATATCAATATCTAGCTAATGTTAATTGGTCCAAATATATATATATATACAAATTTCAGTAGCAGTCTCCAAATCATTTACAGTGCCTTTGCTTTCCCTGTGCTGGCCATGCTTACAGTAGTATCTTTCAGGATCTTGCTATACACAAAATAAATGCACAGCAAGCTTGCCTTGCCTCACTACTGACCTACTCACCTACTCTACAACAGCAATTATCTTTAAGGCAATGATTATTTTAAATCCCTTGTATTATTTCATTTATAAGTGTGCATTGTTTATATAATAACAATGCAGCACTAACTAACTACCATTATTGATAAAAAAAGATGCCACATATTTGAACCAGGCTTCTGTCAAAGATAAATGCCACTTTCTGTAATACAACACCCAAAGATAAAACCTAGCCTAATTCTATATGCTGTCCCTTTTCTCTGTATTTATTTTCCCCATCTATGGTTACAACTGAAAACTGCAAACACCATCTGACACACAAATACTATGAACTAAACCTGTATTGCTCCTTTGGACATACACTCTCTGGGCAGCATATTAAAATAGAAAATTCTTTCCAGTGTTAAAAATATCTGGGATTTGATCAGGTCACATATCTAATTAGAGAAGCTGAATTATACCCAAGCAGTCCAAGCACACTCAAGTATCACTTTGTAAGTGATAAAGTGTTAAGTTTTCACTCTTTCTTTATTATAGCCATTCAAGGTTAAACCCTTGCTGTAAATTCTATCATAGGACCCCTCATTCCCCACACTATGGTTATGTAGGAAGTAGCTCTGAGATCCCCTGTCGAATTTATCTCAGAATAAGTATCTCATTTCTATTTTATTTCGGTATATGACTTCCCAACCATCTAAAGCATTTCAATAAAAATATTTATTTTAGTATTTCAATAGCAGAGTAGTTCTATGATGTTACTGGTTGTTCACAATCTGAATAGCATTAAAAACCCTATAATGTTACTGCCTGTCATTTACAAGCTAAATATCATTTGCACAAAATAGTAGTATGACATGATAAAATTGGTTCTTACAAAACAGACACCTGAGAGCAAACTAATGTTTGGACTAGAGATTGAGTTTGTTCTCTGGAATTGAGTACATTAAGAGTTAAATGACCAAGAACTACTTGGAAAGAGAATTCTACCACTCTCTCAGCATTATTTGAGGGAGAGGATTGAGTGTATATTCTTGCGAAAACTATCAACTGTGAAAAGTCTGCAAGTATATTTAAATTTCATATTTAGATACCACCTCAAAGTAAAAGAGAGAACACTGTGAAATCACTATATATATATATATATATATATATATATATATATATCTTGGTTTATCTTAGACAAAATATTAGTTTAACTTCCCCCTGCCAGACATCATTTATTCATCTTTCCACTGTCCCTCTTCACCTTTTCTCATTTTTGTTGGTTTTTTTTATCATTTATAAATCAAGAGCAAGCAGAGGTGTTTTCTATTTCAAGGGAAAAATGTCTAGTTTACATTTCAAATGCCTAGATTATGGGCTTTCTACCTTGATGGTTTTACACCTTACTGTTTTTATCCTGTTAACTTAATGACAATCATAAAAAGAATATACTTACATGATTAAGCCAAACCAAAATGGAAAATAAAACCCATGGCCTGTCTTCCAAGGTGTTCTCTGGCAATTCCACAGCAGAATTTTTTTCTTTTATTGAATTTACATGACACATTTGTGAAAGTCTCAGGTGATGTCTTTTACATCTCATTCATGTAACAGCAATGAAAATTATATCTACTTTTCTAGAATGTAGGCTAACTTGAAATGTTAGTAGCCACTGATTATCAATCATATATATCACATAAATAAATACAGAACTTGCATAATGATATAATGAATTTAATTATTTTGAAGTTATATCTTGCTTTGGAGTCCAGACTGTCCAAAAATATGCAATCTTTATGCCCCAGCCTCAAGAGTGCTATTATTGGAGAGATACAGGGCACCATTCCAAGTAAATGTATATCTCCACTAATGTGTCTCCTAGTGGCAGTTGAAAGCTGTCCATAACAAATATTACAGTAAGGAACTAAAAAGTAAAACAAGCAAGCAAAAAAAATAAAAAACCCTTCACTATAATAACTAGAATTATAGATATGTATATATAAGACTGAAAAGGATATAGAAATGTCAAAGTCATGCATTTGAAAAAAAGACAAATTTATTGTCATACAAAGTCTCTATCTAGCTTATAGTTTTGAAATTCCAAAGAACTTCATTAAAGAAAACAAAACCTAATCTATTAAATCTATTTGGCAAGAAAGCCTAAAAAAACAAAACATGAAGTGACTTAAGCTAAAGATGTGGGAGAGAGACCAAAAGAAAGGAAGGGTCAGGAAAAAGGGATAAATAATTCTAAGGATGCTTAAAATTGCCACAAGGAATAAGGTGTTTACAGAAAGTTGCATATATGGATTTTTAATTGAATTCATGCTGCTAGGTCTTTGATGTTTTGCCCCAAATGTAATAAAACTATCTAACAAAAACCCTAGTGCCAATAATAGAAACCTCCTTTCTAGACATTGTTCAGGGCAATCCTAAAGACTCCCAAAACAATATAGGTTTTGTCATTACTCTTGGTTGCCCCATATAAATTGAAGATAAGACTCTATTGCTCAAGATCTCACACAATTTAGACACAGGACTCGGTGGGATTAAGAGGAATTTGACCTAGAATCTTCCTCTTTGATGACTAGCTCTTATAATCCTAGAAGGTACTATATAAACTGTTAAGGAAGAAAAGTAATCAATAACACTAACCTGATGTGACACCTACAAACCATAACAATGACCAGAACATTAAGTTGTCTGGAAAGGTGTAATAGTGGCACTTATATCTTGGTGGTAAACAACAGCTGCCTAATTTAACATAAGGCCCACTCAATAGGAGAGAATTCATGTTTGGTACTGTTAACCTAACCAACCACCTGTAGATGGTGAGGCTATGGATCCTAGACAAGAACTTGCTACTGGCAATTTCCTAAACAAGCACAAGTCCTAACTGCAACTAAATACTTATCCCTAAACCTAAAGATAAGTGCAGCTCTCATCCCTAATCAAAGAAGGTTCTCTTTGCTACAGGCTGAGACCATTATAGAAAGCATGGCTGGGAATCATGTTTAGAGAACAACTAACTTTGGTGTGTTCAGAACCACTGATACATCTACAACACAAACCCTACAACCAAGACTTAGGGGACATTTCAGAAAAGGGGTAGGAAAATTGTAAGAGCCAGAAGGCCAGGATGTCTGGTTTAAGACAGTGTCTTGTATATATGACAAGGAAGCTACACTCATGAACTCTCAATATTATACTTGCCTGAACAAAATTAGCACAGTGACAAAATGACTTGTCCATGTGAATGGGTGATCTTACCCAGGGCTCCATCCCTTAGATGTAGAACTATAGGCAATCAATTACTGCTTAGAGAAGGAGAACCAGTTTTCTCCCCTGATAGGTTATAAAATCTGACATGACCAAACACATATACATTAAAACAACAATAAGTGACTCCAAATGGTGTGTGTGTATATTATATATATATATATATATATATATATATATATGTGTGTGTGTGTGTGTGTGTGTGTGTGTGTGTGTGTGTGTGTGTGTGTGTGTGTGTGTATGCACAAATTCATATGTGTGTGAACAGAGCAACAATGACTAAAGAATAAGAGGTCATGAATTTGAGAGGGAGAGGGAGAACGCCAACTGAGTTGAGGATTAGATGTAATACTATACTAATATATAAAATTCTGAAATTAGAGAATAAAGTAAGTTATTAAAAAAGAAACAAATCAGATGCTTGCACTGGGTCTATACCAGAATGGGTCCAGTGGCAGCCACATATGGGTGGAAGAATGTTTCAGAGAGCCCTGCCACTCACTGATAAACTATTTTCTACTGATAGATCCATTGAGAAGGAAAAGCTAAACCATTTTCCTCAGTAGCCTACCCACTCCTGACCAAGTCAGACTCTAATGGACAGTTTCAATTCAATGGCCACACAGAAGGCCCTGGTTACACAAAAGAAATCATAAACAAAAGCAAGAGTCATTGATCTGTGACAGGGACTGATACTGACAAGGGGAAGTTCTTAGGGATATGGGGAGGATGTCAGAATTCATTATACACATGTGTGAAATCTTCATATAACAAAATGATTGATCAAAAATCTGATCCTAAAAAAATGCAAGTCAAACCTCAAAGAATGCATTTAAAATTGAAAGAAAAATAAGTCTGAGGAGAAACTAATCACATTTTGGTCTTCAACATGTCTATGATTCCAGTTTCAGGAGAGCCTATGCTTTTAACTGGCCTTACCTGACATCAGGCAGACAAGTGGTTCATGGACAGGCATTCAGGCACATACTCACACACACAAAATAAAACCATAAATTTTTTTCAACACAAGATTTTTATGGAATCTTTCAGAATTTTACTTCATATACCCAGATCACACTCATTTCCCAGTCCTTCTATGTCCACTCTCCACCCTTATAACCACCCCACACCCAACAACAGCAACAACAATAAAAAGTTTGATTTGTGTCCTTTGTATACTCACAGGAGCAAGGAGGAAGATATAAATATTTTTAGAAAATATTCTCTTCAAATTTTACCAAACATGCATCAGTCCTTCCTATAGTCACTTAGAACCCAAAAGCAAGCAAATAAAAAGTAGTCAGGGAGAAGCTAAGTTGAAGATGAAAATATGAGGCTGCCTTAACAAATTTCTTCCACTGTTTGAATGATTAATTTTAAAAAGAAATGAAAAATAAATTTGTGTGACATGAATACAGAGAATTAGCGCCATTACACTATTTAATGGAGAGATATCACAAGGGCAGGTACAGTGAGATGGTGATTTTTACTTTTTTGAAAAGCTCTTTCTCATGGGGATCTAAATCAAAAACAGAGTATTCACGAAAAGCTCTTTCATACTTTGAAGGACTTCTTGGCTATTTCTTTGGAAGCGATCAATTCACCAGTTCACAATGATGTAACATGAGCTGTCACTCAAAGAGTCTTAAAATTGCTGTCACATGGGTGGAAAATCAGTGAGAAAAGAAAGTCCTTTTGTAAACTCCAAAAACATATTTTTAATGGAAAGGCTGATCGTGTGATAAATGCTTTTCTTATAGTGTAAGAAAGTATTTTTTTTAACCTCAGAAAGCACACCCAAGCAGGCTGAACCCAAAGCTGCCAGCCATGTCCTTTTGATTATACATATGCCTTAACTTTCCTAAATTTCTTCATAGTACTTACATCTCTATCTGTCTTCACTTTCCTTCCTTCCTTCCTTCCTTCCTTCCTTTCTTCCTTCCATCCTTCCTTCCTTCCTTCCTTCCACCTTTGGCTTTAAGGAGAACAATTAAAATAATAAGTAATATAGAAAATACAGCTTTAAATCAAGGTTAAAGGAGTTAAGATTTATTTGATAGACATTGGGGAAAGCATTTATCTTAACTACTTTACTTAACTTTATTAAACACATGTCTATTGTGCATGATACATGTGCATAGTTTGTGATAAATATCATAAAGAGTACACACATGAAATAAATTTCCCTTCTAGGAATTTATAAACCAATATGGTAAAGAATTGAAATAATTTGCAGTTTATTGTCAATGTCTGGATGGATCTGAAGAATATTATGAGATAAAAATCAGGAAAAGGCAAGTCTGGGGGTAGTGAGACTAAATTTTGGTTATAATCTAGTATCATTGAGGAGAAAGGATGGCCAACAATTACAAAGTAGGTATTAAACTTAGGCTAGCAATGTTTGCTAAGAAACACAGACCATAATGAAACTTAATGTTTCTCTTGGCTTGTGTTCATTGTGCATAGTACTGGATTTCACAAAGGTGTTTGCATACATGCATATAATATTCTTTGACCATGTTTTTCCCTGACAGATTTTTCATAGTCTCCAAACTCCTCATCTTTCTCAGTCTACTTTGTTTTCTAGACAGTTTCATTTCTGCTTTCATGTAAAATATACATACATGAGTTAATGTAGCCATAGAAAATCTAGGGTCTGTGAAAGTAATATTTGCCTTCCTTTTAGTCTGATTTAATTCATTTCATCTCATGATCTGTGGTTGAATTCATTTGGCTGCAAACATCAGCATTTTTATAACAACATTTATAAAATTTTATAAATTTTAGCCATTCACTTTTGACAGATTCCTAGGTTGATTCCATGGCTAACTACTATGAATAGTGCTGCAATCAACTTTAACGTGAAACTTCTTTATGATACATTAACCTGAGGTAGATCTACTTTTACTTCAAAACTTGTTTATATATAAAGCATTCATTTCCATATTGGGTGGACTAAGTTTCAATACCACCAAATACAAATTCATACAGGATTTGATATCTCTATATCCTCACCAGTTTTATTGTTCTATGATTTCATTCTGACTAGAGTGAGATGGAATTAATTTCAGGGAAATCTTATTTTGCATTTTCCTAGTAGCTAGTGATGTTTGACAGAAACTTTACAATATTTGAGTAGATAGATTTTCTGATCAAAGCCATAGTTTGAGAAGATAAATACAATACCAAAGAGGAGTCAAACTCAAGAAAAATGTATCAGTAAAACCATTTGAATTGCATTAGAAGTCAGTAGCATAACAAGATAGGTCCAAAGTAGGGAAGGAGAAGAGGAAATGTATAGCAAGAGATGATGCTGACCATGCCCATTTGGGGGATCCTTGGAGCTGGAACATGTGGCAGCCTCTTGTGTAAGTATAATCTCTCTGAATAAACCTCCCTTAACCTATACTGAGTTTAGTTAATCTGGATTCCCACTCGACAGAAATGTATTTGAAATTTCTTCCATTGTGTAAATGAAAGACAGAGTCCTTTAAAGAGAATAAATTCAAGATTTCTCCATGATTTTAATGCTGTTTGTGCAAGAGATGCAATATCTCCTGATAAATGAGTAAAGAAGAAAGTGAGACCTACTAAGGCCAGGTTTAAGGCAAGTGTGACAATGGAATAGCAGGCTAACTATTAGAGTTTTTGCTTATTAGGCACTATTTTAAGAGCTCTTGCTATACACGATGCCTGTTTTCTCAAACTTTATCACATAATCATAGAATTCATCGATTGTTTTGCTTTCCTAGACAGAGTATACAATGAATTACACAGCTCTGCTTTCATTCAAGAAGGAATTCATTTAATGCTGAAAAAGATTACTCCTGTCTAATATATAAATGCTCATAGAAATGCAAATATTGAGCAAAATGCTGAAAGGGGTTGTTTTAGGTTTTCATAATCAATGTGCTGTGTAATGGACTTAGGGTATCAACAACAAGTTGGTCATTATGATGAATATTCTTCTTTAAAATGATGTGATGGCAATATATGCTGTGAGATGCTGGGCTGCCCTTTTCTTTAAAAATGATGAATTAAAATTGAGAACAATGATTAGCAAAATAATGTAGTGTTGATATTTGGTAAGTGGAGTACATTTATATATTTGATGAAACATGAAACTTTATTTTGGGTTTTTCATTGTGAACTTTCCCAGCATGATTTAATAAAACTCTAGCGTGTGAATATACAAACTAGTGTAAGAGTCATTACTTTCATTAAGAATATTACAGTGAATAAATTAACCCAAAACGATAAAACCTGAGCAGTTGATATATGTAAGTCATTTACATCTTGTAGACTCATTTCGGGAAGGAAGAATAAATGTGTTATGGTGGAGGTTTCATTAGCACTTGCATTTCAATTGACTTCGAAGCACACAATAAGAATACAAAAGCAATAAATATCATCCATAAACAAGAAGACCATACAGGGCTGAGGATTTTTTTGTAACAAGATGTTCTGTGCCATTACACTTTAATAGTCCTGCTGAATTTTCAATATGAAAACAGCTAAAGAGGTCTGCCATAGTGTCATCATTGTATTCTCCAGCCATATTTTATTCCACTTTATTACATCACTCTGCATTCAGAACTACGTACATGATGATGTCTCAAGGGAAATACCAAGGATGCTGCAGGGAAACAAATGTAATAGAGTAGAATCTCTTTAGAATTCAGTACCTGATGCTTAAGAGTTTGGTTAGTTTGCAAAATAAATACCCAGTGTAAGTCACACAATAGCTGTATGTCATCACATACACTAGGTTTATAAGCCTGAGGATTTACTGGCAGATACAGACATCTTAAAGGTGTTTCCATTTAGCATCTTATTAGTATCCTAGTGGATACACTGAAAAACCCAGCTCACTGCACTCTTGGGAGGAGAATAAAACTGGAGATTTCCTCTGACAGCTGGCCATGCTCTGCTCTATTTCCACCACAGTCTTTGGGGAACAAGATTTCTTCTTAATCCTGTGTAGATCATTTTTATTTTCAAAAGAGTTTTCCCTAACAGAGTAGAATGTGAACTTTGGGGGCCACTGTTGACAATGCAGAATCAGAATCTCACTGCTGATTCCACAAAGAGCTATGGGGAATAGAACAGCAAAGACATAACATAAGCTGTTGTTCCCCTTGTAAAAAACTGAGAAAAATTAAATACTCATTGACTGTAACAGTGAAACAAAGGAACTTTTGGAAGCACATTTGTTAATGGACCTATTAACCCAAAGTATGCTCCACTCAGCACAGGTTTCAACCTGTGAAAAGACACCAGGGACCAGATCAACAAATACTATTCTAGCTGAGATACGCACATGCGTTTTACCTGGCCTGTCCCATGACGAAATCTTCTCTTCCTTAGGGGCTCAAGGAAGAGCACCGTGATTAATATTCCTAAAGCAGCCATGCTCTAACTCATTTTCTGTTTGCCCTGCTGTCTGGTGTTCTTCTTTTTAGCATCACAAATCACAATCTGTAATTGTCAACTTCACAGATGTTTTTCCTTCTTTACAGCCTATGTCTCTGCTACCAAGATAAAGTTTTCAAAGTGGATGAGATCATACACTTTAATTCTCCAGGACTAGCATTGTTACAGTACATGGCACTGCCAGCTGTAGTCTGTATTTGGAAAGAGAAGAAAGGAGAGGTGGAAATAGCTGCCTATTCAACAGAGATTTTTTACCTCTTCTGATGGTTTTAGTAGTCCTGTGTGAATGACACCAGCATGTGACTTGGTTTACAGAAATAAACTCTTTTCAACCACTTTATTGTATTTTAGTTTTGAGATTTTAATATAATTACACAATCTCCCAATTCCCTTTCCTGCCTTGAAACCTTCCCATATACCAGCCCTTGCTCTCTGCAATCCATGGCCTCTTTGCTTCTAGAATTGTTGTTACATGTATATACGATTATGTGCATATATTTACAATCATATATAACCTTCTCAGTTTGCTTGTCACTCATATGTGTGATTTCAGGGCTGACAATTTAGTATGGATAACCAGTTCATGTGCTTTTCCCTGGGGGTGATTTTTTTCTCCCACTATCAGCATTCCTTAATTTCCTGTAGTTCTTTGTATAGAGTTGAGGCATCGTGGTCTTTCCCCTGTGCATCTTAACATGTCTGTTTCTGTCCTTGTTCAGCTCATGTTTAGGTGTTAATGTTAGTGAGACTTTGGGGTGTAGCATCTGACATTCCTAAGATACAGCCTCACAGCAAACTCCCTGATCTTTTGGCTCTTTCTCCCTCCTCTTCTACATAGTCCCCTTACACAGGAAATTTTTTTATTCTTCATTTTTATTATTATTATTATTTACTTATCCATTTGAATTTGACTCCACAACTTTGCATTTGATTGGTTGTCTTTTTCTGTAATAGTCTCTATGTTTCAAATAGAAGCTTCCTTGTTGAGGACTGAGGACTACACATATCCAGGGATATAAGGACAAATGTTCAATTTTCTGGTAGGGACTATTCTGAATTAGTAAAGTGGAAATTGTAGTTCTCTCCAAGATCCATAATTTAACTACCCAGTTCGTTGGCTAGGTTTCCAGTACCAGGCATGGTATCCCTCTTGTTGGCTGGAACTTCAGTCTAGTTAGAGAACTGTTAGTTACCCCCAAGGTATGCCTGCCATTCCTTCACCCTTAGGGTTATTTTGCCATGCTGATTGTTCTGCTTCATGGGCATCATATCTGGGTAGGGCTGTTGGTCGCTTCCTTCCTTTGGAAGCTTGCATGGTGCCTTCTGGTACCATAAAAGCTCATCCTTGGGGAAGCAGCATTCAGCTCAGTTCCAGCTAAGGGCTCATGGGTCTGATTTCAGAAGTGCATAGTGTCTTCAGCAATAAGCACTTACTTTCCACCTCAAGGAAAATGGCAGTAGGCTGTATGCTTTTGGAATCTCTTCAACAAACCTGACTCAATAACTCAAAAGAGATTTTCTCATGTCTGGTATTAAAGTGTTACACTGTCTTTGGTTCTTGGAGAGAGCATTGTTAGCCTGGATGAGAAAAGGCTATTAAAAAATGTGTGTATATTTATACACAGAATTACATATATTGCAGGTTATTTAGGTAAATTGTTAATAAATAATATTATTGTTTTATGACTTTTTCAGTGATCCTTGTTGTTATTTTACCTTCCTCCCTTCTTTTGTATTTACCTCTATCCCTTAAGGAAAACCTCCTTTCCACATTTCACAATGACTTGTTTAAACCACATTACAGCGAGGATGGTGGGAGAGAGGCAGAGAGGCATGTTGTACATAGCTCAAGTGTGCGTTGAGTGCATTTCTAAGACTAGAAATACTGTGCTTTGAGACAACAACTCAGCATAGCTGAGGGTCAGCTAAGTATGTTAGCATAAATTAACCTAACGCTTCCCACAAGTGACCTATATCACAAGTACTCTCATTACTGTTTATCATATTAGTTTGTTTTGAAAGATTTACTTTTACTCCCACTCATTTTACAGAAGGAAAAAATGTTTCAGGAATTTGTTCAAGGTCACCTCACTCATGAATGGTAAATGTAAAACTATTGTGCCCTGAATTCAAAGCTAATGGTCACACGTTTATTGACAAAACTACTGCTTTTCCGTGGATCCAAAACTATTTTCCACTGCTAGCACACAATACCTCCCAGACAAATTAAACATATGTGCATGCTCTCACACAAACACACACACACACACACACACACACACACACACACACACACACACACACACACACTTTTCTTTCTCAGACTGCAATGTGCCTAATGAGTGATCCTTGGCTCCGATGATCTGAAGAGAAACTACTCAGGAACAGTGTGTACATTTTACTTTTCACTTTCTTAGGAATATAGCAACAATACTTTGTAATTTCTACACCTCTGGAATGAATAGCAGAGTTATTCCTCGGCACATTTTATCTGCAAACAGATTCTCATAGGTAGTGTTGTTAAGTAAAAAAAGTATTTTACATTCAAAGTGCCCTAGAGTCTGAAACTAAACCCTTCAAGCTCTTCAGCTTTCACTTGAGTTTTATTCTCAATTACCGTTGATGGATATACCACTAAAGATTTTACTAACGTCCCCATTTTCTTAGACAAGCCACTGAACAGAGCAGCATAGCTATCATTTAACTCACTGAAATCCGTACTTTTGTCTACCCTCTTACTACTCAGAACATTTCTCCTGTTTTCTTGATCTTGTTTCTGAAAGTTTCTGCAGAGACTGTGAAAACAAGGTATTATATTTTTTAAAGAATTTGTATTAAGGATGAACTAATTGCATGCCCAGGACATGGTATTTTGAGAACATGGTATCAGGGCTAAGAAGTGAAGAAAAAATGCTCATCTTTTCACATATTAAAACCTCTTTTGATAAGATAAAGGGGATATGAGTCCACACAAATCATGGACTCTTCATTTTTTTTACTGTAAAACATCCAACAAGATATACCTCTGCTGTTTGATCATTTAGTATCAATGAAAATTAAATTTTTAACCTCTCCTATATCCTCTAATTAGAGAGTTATGGCAATTTTTTCAAGTAATTGCATAATAAAACACTTCACATTTTAATTAATCTCCTGAAATTGAGTAGTCTTCAGCCATTTCACCATGAATGTACCTTGTCTCATCTGAAATTGAGTAATGATGTCCTAATATTTTAGAGACATTTCCTGGAAATCTACATACCTTACGATTAATTCAATAAGCAGAAAAGTACTTGGCCTTTATAGGATTTTGCACCCCTGATGAGTTTTATAAACATCCAATTAATCCCACATTCTGGCAGCCAGGTGTCCATTATTCTCTGTTATAGAAATGCACAAGTCATTTAAGGCTACCCTGTAGACACCAGAACTATAAGACTGTCTGGATTATGACTAAGAGACATATAAAATCTTGAGCTAATCAGGGACACCTGACTCCAGAGGTCTGCTCATGGGATCTGAACTTGGCCAGCTGGCTCCAGCACTCTCAGAGACTGCCAAGGTCTCAGTAACAGTCTGGCCTACATCCACCAACCCAGGAGAAGAGGACAGACATCAGAGTAAATCAGAACTGTTTGGATCTACCAGAAGGGAAACTTGGTGAATACCCACCAGGAGAGGAAGAGACTCCTGCTATACCCACCAGAAGAAAGGATAAGAAGAAGACGATATAAAAGCACATTCAACAACAACAAATAAAACAATATGACACCACCAGAGACTAGAGACCATACACCACCAAGACCAGAACATCACAATGCAGATGAAGCAGAAGAGAATGACCTTAAAAAATGTCTTCATAAAAATGATAGAGGGACTCAAAGAAGATATGAGAAAATCACTTAAAGTAATGGAAGAAAAAACAAACCAAAAATATAAGATATTGGGGCTGGAGAGATGGCTCAGAGGTTAAGAGCAATTGCCTGCTCTTTCAGAGGTTCTGAGTTCAATTCACAGCAAACACATGGTAGCTCACAGCCATCAAAAATGAGATCTGGTGCCCTCTTCTGGCCAGCAAAGATACATGCAAGCAGAATGCTATATGCATATTAAATAAATAAATATTTAAAAAATATAAGATATCAACAAATCTTTCAAGGAAACACTTCAAGACCTAAAAACTGAAATAGAGACAATAAAGTAAGCTCAATATGAAGGAATGCTGGATGTAGAAAAGCTGGATAAATGATCAGGAGGTACAGATGCAAGCATAACCAACAGAATACAATAGATTGAAGAGAGAATCTCAGGAGTTGAAGATAAACTAGGAGAAAAAGATTCATCAACCAAAGAAAATCTTAAGTCCAACAAATCCCTAACACAAAGTATCCAGCAAATATGGGATGCCATGAAAAGAACAAACCTAGGAATAATAGGTATAGAAGAAGGTGAAGAAATATATCTCAGAGGCACAGAAAACATATTCAACAAAATCAGAGAAGAAAACTTTCCCAACCTAAAGAAAGACATGCCAATGAAAGTACAAGAAGCCTACAGAACATCAAGTAGACTGGACCAAAAAAAAAAAAAAGTCTCTTCTCCACATAATAATTAAAACCCCAAACATACAGAATGGAGAGAAAATATTAAGAGCAGCAAAGGAAAAAAGGTCAAATAACATATAAAGGGAAACCTATCAGAATTACACCTGAATTTTCCATGAAAACTCTGAAAAGCCAGAAGGTCCTGGATAGATATTCTACCTAAACTAAGAGACCACGGATGCCAGCCCAGACTACTATACCCAGCAAAGTTTTCAATCAATATAGTTGGAGCAAACAATATATTCCATGACAAAACCAGATTCAAACAATACATATCCACAATCCAGCACCACTACAGAAAGTTCTGGAAGGAAAACTGCAACCCAAGGAAGGTAACTACAACCAGAAAAATATAGGCAATAGATAATCCCACTTTACCAACACTCAGAAAAAGGGATGGAAACCCACATATAAGTTCACCACCACCACCAAATCCAAAACAAACAAGAATGAACAATCAATGGTCATTAATATCACGAAATATTTTGGTCTTAATTTGCCCATAAAAAGACACTGGTTAGCAGAATGGATAAGAAGACAGAATCCTTCCTTCTGCTGCATACAAGAAACACATCTCAACTTCAAAGACAGATGGTACCTAAGAATTGAAGGTTGGGAAAAGATTTTCCAATCAAAAGGACCCACGAAACAAGCAGGGGTAGCAATACTAATATCCAACAAATTGGATTTTAACTAAAATCAATCAAAAGAAATGAAGGGGTCACTTCCTACTCATCACAGGAAAAATCCATAGGGATGAAGTCTCAAAAAAAATAAAAAACTAAAAATCAAATCCCACATAAAACCACACAAACTTATAGTGGGATATTTCAACACCCCACTCTCACCATTGGACAGGAACACCAGACAGAAACTTAACAAAAAAACAAAGGAACTAATAGAAGCTATGGACCAATTGGGCTTAACAGAAATCTATAGAACATTCTATCTGAACACAAAACAATATACCCTCTACTCAGTGCCACATGGAACCTTCTCTAAAATCAACCACATACTTGGCAACATAGCAAACCTCACCAGTTACAAAAAAAAATTAAAATAAACTCTGTGTCTTATCAGATCACCATGCTTTAAAGTTAGAATTCAACAGCAACACAAATTGCTGAAAACCTACAAACTCATAGAAATTAAGTAATGCCCAATTGCACAATACCTGGGTTGAGGAGGAAATAAAAAAAGAAATTAAATGTTTCCTAGAATTCAATGAGAATGTGGACACAACATACCCAAAGTTATGGGACACTTTGAAAGCAGTGCTAAGAGAAAAGTTCAGCCGGGCATTGGTGGCACACGCCTTTAATCTCAGCACTCGGGAGGCAAAGGAAGGCAGATCTCTGTGAGTTCGAGGCTAGCCTGGTCTCCAGAGAAAGTGCTAGGATAGGCTCCAAAGCTACACAGAGAAACCCTGTCTCAAAAAAAAGAAAAAACCAAAAGGAAAATAAAAGTTCATAGAGCTAAGTGCCCACATGAAGAAACAGGAGAATAATCACACTAGAGAATTAACAGCACAACTGAAAGCTCTAGAACAAAAAAGAAGCCAATACACCACAGAGGAGTAGATGCCAGGAAATAATCAAATTGAGTGCTGAAATCAATAAAGTTGAACCTAGGAGAACAATAAAAAGAATCAATGAAAAAAAGAATTGGTTCTTTGAGAAGCTCAACAAGATAGACAAAGCTTTTTCCAAAGTTACCAAACTGCAGAGAGTGAACATGCAAATTAATAAAATCAGAAATGAAAAGGGGGACATAACAACAGACACAGAGGAAATCCAGAGAATCATCAAGGCATACCTCGAAAACCTGTATTCCTCAAAATTCGAAAATCAAAGGAAATGGTCAATTTTCTGAACAGATTTAACTTACCAAAATTAAAGCAAGAACAGATAAGAAGCTTAAATAGACCTATACCACCTAATGAAATAGAAGCAGTCATCAAAAGTCTCCCAACCAAAAAAATCCCAGGACCAGATGGCTTCAGTGCAGAATTCTACCAGAAATTCAAGGAACAGCTAACATCAATTCTCCTCAAAGTATTCCACACAACAGAAGGAAAAGGGTCATTGCCAAACTCTTTTTACAAGGCTTCAAAAACCTTGATACCCAAGCCACACAAAGATACAACTAAGAAAGACAACTATAGACCAATATTGATATTGATGCAAAATAATAAAATACTGGCAAATGGAATCCAAGAACATATCAGAGAAATCACTCAACATGATCAAGTAGGGATGCAAAGATGGTTCAACATACGAAAATCCATCAATGTAATCAACCATATAAACAGTCTGAGGAGAAAAAAACCCCACATGATCATCTCACCAAATGCTGAAAAAGCCTTTGACAAAATCCAACACTCCTTCATGATAAAGGTCTTGGAGACAGTAGGGATAACAGGAACATACCTCAACATAATAAAAGCAATATACAGGAAGCCGACCACCAAGATCAAATTAAATGGAGAGAAACTCAATTTGATTCCTCTAAAATCGGGGACAAGGCAAGGCTGACCACTTTCTCTTTACCTCTTCAATTATTGTTCTTGAAGTTCTAGCTAGAACAATAAGACAAGAAAAAGAGGTCGGGTTACAAATTGGAAAGGAAGGATTCAAACTTTCACTATTTGCAGATGATATGGTAGTCTACACAAGTGATCTGAAAAACTCTACCAGGGAACTCCTACAGCTGATAAACACCTTCAGTAAAGTGGCAGGATCCAAGATTAACTCAAAAAAATCTGTAGGCCTATATATACAGATAATACATTCTTGGAGAAAGAAATCAGAGAAACATCACACTTTATAATTGCCATAAACAACATAAAATACCTCGGTGTAAAGCCAACCAAAAAAGTGAAAGACCTGTACTGTAAGCATTTTGAGTTCTAAAGAAAGAAATTAAAGAAGATACTAGAAAATGGAAGGATATCCCATGTTCTTGGATAGATAGGATCAACATACTAAAAAAGGCAATTTTGCCAAAAGAGATCTACAGATTCAATGCAATCCCCATCAAAATCCCAACACAGTTCTTCACAGACCTTGAAAGAACAATTCTCAACTTTATATGGGAAAACAAACCCAGGATAGACAAAACAACCCTGTACAATAAAGGAACTTCTGAAGGCTTCACCATCCCTGACTTTGAGCTCCATTTTAGAGCTATAGTCCTGAAAACATCTTTGTATTCCCACAATAATAGACGGGTAGACCAATGGAATAGAATTGAAAACCCTGATATTAACCCACACACCTACAATCACTTGATTTTTGACAAAGAAGCAAAATTTATACGATGGAATAAAGAAAGCATCTTCAACAAATGGTGCTGGCATAAGTGGATGCTGCAATGTAAAAGACTGCAGATAGATTCATGTCTATTGCCATGCACAAAACTTAAGTCCAAATGCATCAAAGACCTCAACATACTCCAGCAACACTGGAACTCTTAGAAGACAAAGTGGGAAATACGCTTGAATTAATTGGTACAGGAGACTGCTTCCTGAACATTACACCAGTAGCACAGATACTGAGATCAACAATTGATAAATGGGACCTCCTGAAACTGAGAAGCTTCTGTAAGGCTAAAGACCCAGTCAATAAGACAAAATGGCAGCCCACAGACTGGGAAAAGATGTTCACCAACCCCACATCTGACAGAGGGCTGATCTCCAAAATATACAAAGAACTCAAGAAGCTAGTCTCCAAAACACTAAAGAATCCAATTAAAAAGTGGGGTACAGAACTAAATAGACAATTCAGAATAGAGGAATCTAAAATGGCTGAAAGACACATAAGAAAGTGTTTAACATCCTTAGCTGTTGGGAGCTGCAGAGTACCGCGCCTAAAAGATGGCGCCTGTTTCTGCCTTCCTCTTAATTCTGCTTGGAGACAACCTATCCTGGCGTGCCACGTGGGGCTAGGTGATTGGTAGTTGCTGGATATATTAAGCCCCACCTTCCTGGGTTCGGGGCCTCTTCCTGTAAAGCAAGGTTCCCGAATAAACTGTGAGAAGAAGATTCCTCAGTGTTGCGTCGTTCTTGATGGTCAAGGGTGGACGTGACACTTAGCCATCTGGGAAATGCAAATCAAAACAACTCTGAGATACCATCTTACTCCTGTCAGAATGGCTAAAATCAAAAACACCAATGACAGTTTATGTTAGAGAGGATGTAGAGAAAGGGGAACACTCCTCCACTGCTGGTGGGAAGGCAAACTTGTACAGCCCCTTCGGAAATCAGGGCACCTCCTCAGGAAAATGGGAATCAATCTACCAGAAGATCAAGCAATTCCACTGTTATATCCAGCAATTGCAAAAGATGCACATTCATACAACAAGGACATCTGTTCAATGATGTTCATAGCAACACTATGTATAATAGCCAGAACCTGGAAGCAACCTACATGCCCCTCAACTAAAGAATGGATAGAGAAAATGTGGTACATTTACACAATGGAGTACTACTCAGCAGAAAAAAAAGCAATGGAATCCTGAAATTTGCAGGAAAGTGGATGGAACTAGAAGAAACCATTTTGATCAAGGTAACCCAATCACAAAAAGACAAATGTGGTATGTACTCATTGATATGTGGATTTGAAACATAGAGTAAAGGAATATCAGCCTACAACCCACACTGCCAGAGAAGCTAGTAAACAAGGAGGACCCTAAGAGAGACATACATGGTCCTCTGGAGAAGCAGATGGGGACAAGATCTCCTGAGCAAATTGGGAGCAAGGAAGATGGCGGGAGGGAGCTAGGAGAATGAGAAGGGCAGAAGAGGAGGGATGCAGAGGACATGAGGGTGCAGAAAGGTTGAGTTGGAGGAAGAATAGAAGAAAACAAGAAAGGAGATACCATAGTAGAGGGAGACATTTTAGTTTTACAGAGAAATCAGGCACTGGGGAAAGGTCTGGAGATCTACAAAGATGACACCAGCTAATAGTCTAAACAATAGAGGAGAGGCTACCTTAAATGCCCTCCCCTGATAATGAGATTGATGACTGACTTACATGCCATCCTATAGCCTTTATCCAGCAGCTGGTGGAAGTAGAAACAAACACCCACAATTAATCACTGAACTGAACTGGTATCCAGTTGCAGAGAAGAAGGAGTGATGGGTAAAGGTGTCCAAACCAAGCAGGTGAAACCCACAGAAACACCTGACCTGAACAACAGGGTCCCTAGACTGATAGCTGGGATACCAGCATGGGACTATTCTAGACCCCAGGAACGTGGGTTTCAATGAGGAGACCTTGGAAATCTATGGGACTTCCTGTAGTAGTTCAGTACTTATCCTTACCATAGATGTGGACTTTGGGAGCCCATTCCACATAGAGGGAATCTTCCTGAACCAAGATACAATGGTGTGGGTCTAGGCCCTATTCCAAAGTAAATGATAGACTCTGATGACCCCCTATGGAAGGCCTCACCCTCCCTGGGGAGCAGAAAGGATATGTGATAGGTAGGGTATTAGTGTGTGGAGGGGTGGTAAGATAGGAGGGGTGGTAGGGTAGGAGGGGAGGAAGTGGGAACTGGGATTGACATGTAAAACAATCTTGTTTCTAATTCAAATAAAGAAAAGAAGAATAAGAAACATGTTGAACCCACCAAATGACACAAGATTTTTTTCCTTCGATTTTTAAATTTCAATTAGAAACAAGATTGTTTTACATGTCAATCCCAGTTCCCACTCCCTCCCCTCCTCCCCTACCACTCCCCCCAACTAAAACCCTACCTATCACATATCATCTCTGCTCCCCAAGGAGGGTGAGGCCTTCCACAGGGGTTCATCAGAGTCAATCATATCTTTTGGGATAGGGCCTAGGCCCACCCCTGTGTGTCTTGGCTCAGGGAGTATCCCTCTATGACGACACCAGATTTTAAAAGGAGAAAAGTTTAGGAATTATATTTGTTTTGTTTTATATACTACATTGAGATAAAATGCTTGTCATTCTTTCATTATCCAAAACTAAAAAAAAAAAAAAAAAATTGAATTCTGCTGTGCTTAAATAGTATCCTACACATTTCTCTTCTGGTAAGAAACTTAATTAATAGTGGGATAGTGACATATCTCCTGACTCTTAAAATGTTTACTGCTTCAATGTAAATCTTTAAGCAGTGACAGAATAATTCTGATAATATTATGGACAAAAAGTAGTAAAATATCTGCTCTTCGGGTTTCTTATTGAGATGAGGTATTGAAAAAGACTAGAACATTTTTTTTTACTTACAAAAATAAAGGTTAGATTTTGAAACTATAGTTTATTGAATGTACTAAAGGTTAGACAGGGTCCAGCATTTTCATAAATAGATTTTAATCTTCATTCATTCTCACAGTAAGGAAGACCCTTCCCTTTATTAGATGAGAAAATGAGACTTAGAGAGGTTAAGTAAACTGCCAACACTTGTACAACCACAGTGAGGTAAATCCCGAATTCAAATTCAAGTCTGCTCATTTCACAAAGCCCACACTCTTAAATCACCACTTACTAATGCTTCTCTGCTTTTCTTAGTAATTTACATTTAGATTAGGGAACTGCAGTACTTTAAGCTCCTTCAAGTTAACAAAATATAACTTACCAGAAGAAGTGATTATTTACAGGATTTCTCAAGACTAAAACTAACAGGATATAACAAAGGTATCTTTGCTTCTGTGCTCTCTTGCTTCATAACCTGTGTGAGATTAAATTGTTTTCAACCCAATACAAAGGGAGTGCTTAGGCTCCTCTTTCTCTATTCTGAGATTTTCTTTTCTCTCCTTGCAGATAAATGTCACATTTTTTTTTCATTAGAGCTAGCTTCTACTTTCTCCATTTTATAACTTCCACACAATATATATCAGGCAACATGAAGCCATTTGAAACTGATCTTACTAAGAAAGCTTGCATTTTTACCAGGTCATCAGATAATGGTGAAATGAGCACCTATTTCCAAAGAATGCCAGGCTTGTTGCAACCATAGAGTGAGACAATGAATGCCTAGCATTCAAGATTAAATTTTATACAGCAAAACACAACATCTGGAACAAATAAGGAAAAAACCTGGAGCTTCATTTGTTAGCTCAACTCTCTCTCTCTCTCTCTCTCTCTCTCTCTCTCTCTCTCTCTCTCTCTCTCTGTGTGTGTGTGTGTGTCTGTGTGTCTGTGTGTGTTTGTGTCTGTGTGTGTGTGTGTGTCTGTGTGTGTGTCTTCTTTGAAAAGATAAACTCAAGCCAAAAAATGTTTGGTAGTGCCACTACCTATTTACTGGGTCAACAAAGGAATGAAGAAAGAACACATACACAGACATTTGCAGAAAACTGGAACCTGTGGACCATGAGCTCTGACCGTGGTACATCAGTGCAGCCCAAAAACTTAGCCTGTTTTATACCTCTGAATGGAGAAGGCAGGTTTATTGTATGTATCTTAACAAGGAGGAAGGCTTAGCTAATCTCAGTAGAACATCCTGGAGGAGAAAGCTGTAGTTGTGTTTGAAGTGTTCTCTACATACTTTTGAGATCTGCATAAGATCCAGGATAAGGATTTGCACTAAGTCCTTTGACATGGCCATTTTTATGTCAAACAATGCCCAGGATTTCATCCACTCTTTGTATAGTAGTATAGATAGTATAAAAATAACTACTTCAAAGAGAAAACACCTATTCATGAGGATAGCCTCATAGGAATATATTGAAGAATGTAAAATAATGAACCAATACTTGATATATAGGTGGGAATTGAAATATAACTACAGAAGGCATGCATAAAACTAGCAAAACAATCTATTAACCTGTCAAGTGAAGAGCAAAAGAGTCAATAGGTATGCTATGATTTCTTGGCAGGAAGTAGAGAATAGGGCTTCTGTGAGAGTCAAATTTACATTTTAGATTTTAATTACTATGCCTTAGAAATCCATGAAACAAAAATGCTTCTGATCTTCAAGTCCCTTGCCCAAGGACAGATAGTTCCTGAAATGCTTGAGGTTATTGTTTATGGGCCCTAACAAGCCACATGTTTTTCACTCCCCTAAATAAGACTGTTATCTGTACCAGATGTGATTGATGATTTGTGAGCCGGAGGTACATAGTCAGGGAATCTCAGGATATATGCTTGCCACTGAATGGATGTAGACTGGAGATACTTCAGGATGTATGCTTGCCCCTGATTGGAACTGGTGGAAAATGCAATGAATAATAGTTTTTCCTTTTTAAGCCCTTGCAAAACTTGATTCTGGGCCATGTCCCAGGAACTTGGGTATGGACCTGGTCAGAGCCCATCCACCTGGCCAGTATTTAATTACAGCTTGCTTTATTGTCTTTATATTGTGGTAGTGATCCTATTCTCGACCAGTGGTATTAAAATTTCCTGAAAGAAGTGGACTTTTTGCCCATACTACAGGACAATGAGTTTGGTTTGTGTTAAAGAACAGCTTCGATCATGGTGTCTCCTCCTAGAAATAGAAACCATAAGTAAGGCAGCCAACTTTCAATGTTGTATTTTTTCTGCCTTGGTAAGAGCAAGTAGTGCCTTCCATTTGTTCAAATATATTTTTTAAACTTTCTATAATGTTTTTTTTTTTCCGTTTTCTTCCTCTAGGTTTCATTGCTTTTCTAGTCTTGTGTGGTTCATGTTAGCACTGCTATAATGGAAATTTTGTTTCCTTTGAAATTTGTAGTTTCTTATTTCAAAATAGGAAAGCAATTGACAATAACAGACATACTATCATAGATAGAGGAAATCCCACAAGACCTCAACTATATACAAAGATATACAGTTAATTAAGGAATACTGAGAGTGGGAGAAATGGTCTTCCCCAGGAAAGAGCAGGTCAGATTGTTATCCAATATCAAATGATCAGCCCTGAAAACATATATACAATTACAAGTAAATATACTTGTACTAAGCAATAATATATATTTAGGAATATATTTGTGTAAGGTATACACATATGTATGCAACAGGAAGTAATAAAAAAGAGGCCATGAAATTGAAACAGAACAAGGAGGATTAATATAATATAATTATATTATAACTTCAAAACATAAAATCGTTAATTTTAAAAAACAAAGTGAAAATGAAAATTGTTCAGAAATATTTATAAACTTTTCTTATTCAAAATTAAAAAATAAATAGCTGTATTATATCTGAATATGAAGCTTTAGGGAGTGACAATTTTATTTGGGATGTGTCAGTAGCTAAGAAAACAAGCAGAGCAATACAGCCTAATTTTATAAACTGAAAGATTAGGTGGAAGACTTTTGAATTTTCTTTAAATAAAGAAATAACAACACAAGCTTTGTGGGCTTTCATCTATGCATGATAGCATGTCTGTTGCTGTTGTCTTTTTTCATATCAGGTTTTGGCAGCATTTTGGTGGGACTTCACATTAGTACACTACTCCTTTTCTGTGGGAACAGAGTATAGAATGTAAGTACATATTATAACAAAACTTTATTAAATTGGCATACATAATGCAAGTTTGGTAGGCCAACAATGGCTGCATCCACACTGGACATTCAGAGAACCTGTTCTGACCATTAGGCAGTATACGTCAGCAGTGAAGTGTTGGAGGATTCCTGGAGAGTCATGGGTCTTAGCCTTCTTTGGAACAATGAAGAAGCTGGGTTCTGATATTAGCTAAAAGTAGCAGCCAGAATAGCAACAACACAATGGACCAATGTAACAAGATCAAGCTAAAACAGGCAGCTAAAGAACAGTCCTACCTTGGCCTCTTTATTTCTGGGCCATAAAGTACTGCTGACTCTGTCTTTCCCTTTCATTTCCATTTCCCTATTCTAGCAAATACCCTCACAGATCCACCCAGATATGTGTCTCAGCTGATCCCCAGGTCTAACTACACTGACAACCAAGATTAACTGTCACAAATTTCACAAGAATAAGGCCTAAGTTTTAGTTTCTTTGGTTAAATTTAATATTGAAGAAACACCTTGTTACTATGATAACCTTCACAGTGGAAGTGTAGTTGCCTTTTATCTGTCTCTGCTCTACCTTGGGAGAGATGACATAGTTTATGACTTCTTTTGTTTTCCACCTCCTTTCATGAGCCCATGACTCATGAACATGCAAAAGCAGTCCAAGATTTCGATATTTGAAAACCGTCATTCCCATGGTGAATCACACGTGCATGCAGGTTCTGTTCTCCCTATCTTGTTTGCAAAGCAACAGATGTGATGAGTGGCAGGGACAAGGACTGCCCATGTAAAACATAAGAAGAGCTGCAAATGGATTTGTTTTCCTCTTTTGCCATTTAGTACAGCCTATCCTCAATGACAACCACAATACCACATGGAAATTTCATTTATGTATAAGAGAAGCTTTCAATATATTAAAAGAGAAGAAAAGGCACATTTTTCAAAGGCACTCTTTCTTTGAAATAGACAAAAGGGAAAGGTGAAATTCATCTGAGGAATGTTCAAAGAACCGTAATCTCAGTAAAAGGAGAAAAATGAAAATATGTTCAAAGCCAACTTTGTTTCTTCAGAAATATTTTACAAATGGAATCAAGGAATATTTGCTTAGAAATAAAGCCATTCTCACCGCCATGTAAAAACAATGCACATGGATGTCTATAGGAAAGAGTTCCTCATTTGTAGTAAATTCATGTATCAGAATGTTGAATTTGCAAAATGAAGGTGAAGAAGTATAAAACATCAGGAAGTGGGCAGCTTGGCAAGAACTCTCTCCTAGAAAAAAATCTTCAAGTGTATTGCAAAAACAAGAACTTCAAATTTACTTAATCTAATTGCACATTAATTTTTTGGACAAGTGAAACCAATATTTCAATTCATTTGTGGCCTTTTGAAACTGCTTTTGAAATTCATGCCAGATTTGTGGTGAAGTATAAGTAGATTTTTACCATTAAAAAGTAATAACAGAAGCCTACATAGAAAACTGAAAAGGGATTATTGCATTCCTGAAGGTGGTTTGTTTAATCATGAAAGGAAAACTTACTAAAAGCTACGATTACTTTGAAAGAGGAGGAGCTTTTTAAAGATATTTGGTCAAGTTACTAATACAGAAAATGTAACTCCTCATGTTGCCAATGGAAAATGGAAGCTGCAAGTTGTGGGATTTCCCATATGTGAACATGAAACCTTACCTCAAACAGGTGAAATAGTTGACGGAATTTACCATCCCTTAGGCTTTGTATAAGAATAAAGACTAGATACAGGAAGCTATTTGAAATTACAAATCCATTATCTTTGGCTACAGTAGTGCCTGGAATTAAGATTAAAATGCTTCAGGCAGTATTTGCTTACATGAAAATAATCTGCAAATGTAGTCTTGATTCGCATCATGTAGCTAAGTGATTTGCCAAGGCACAACTTCTTCAATGTGAAAGAGGTTAATAATATTTAGTCCTCAGAGCCTTGTTAAAAGAGCAATTTTATTTAAAATGGGTAAGAAATGGAACTAAATATCTATAGATGATGTAGGTATTTATGTGTAGAATCATATCTGTGTGGCAAAGGGAGGAAGTTCTAAATTGAAGCTACCCAACAATGTGGCAAAATGGCCCCCACTGTATACCAAAAGCTAATAAATAAAAACCTGGTGCCAGAAGTGGGTTGTTTTATTTGGAGATATTGGTCAGTGAGTTCACACAGATTCCCCCTCCCCAAACACTACAGATTATCCCCACCCATGATTTAGCCTACAGAACCTGATAATAAGACCCTATTTCTGGAACAACATATGTTTGAGTCATAAAACATGAACAAACCAAGCTCCTACTCACCCAGAAACTTTACCCCTTCTAGTTTCCTTGCAGAGTGCTGGAAGGTGCTATGCACACTACTGAAGGAGAAGATTAATCACTCATTTAATCCAATAATGACTGTCCTGGCAGGACATGCCCACTGGTGCAACAGGAGCACAAATGGAAGTAACCAATCAGCTTCTGATTGAATTTACGTCTTCATCCAAATGATGTATCCTGTATCTGCCACCTTTATTGGACCAACAGCCTGTGGCTAGGCAAGTCATAGGCCCTAGAGCAGAACCTACCACTCTTATTTTGCTAAGTTATTTTTGAAAGCTCCTTCCCATGGTTTCTTAGTAAATTTGTGCCTTATATGTATCCTTCAAATGAAGCCTATATATGAAGAATCAAACCTTGCATATGCAAATGAGAAAAATCATGTGATGTTTGTATTTACGGGTATGGGACACATCATCAGAATGATTGCTTCCAGCTCCACCCATTCATTTATGAGTTTAATATTTTTATTAATAGAAGAATAATTTTCACTGTGCATAGGTTAAAAAAATCATTAGTAGGCTTATGTATTACATTTCATTGTTATGAAGAAAAACTACTAGTCCTGGTGGACAAGAACTTCGGAAACCATGAAACACAATAAATACATTCTATTAAAATTGTTCACTGAGTATATTACTCACAGCAACAAGAAAAGTAACAGCATAAAATCTAAAAGACACAGGAACTGTAGAATTTACTAAAAAGTACAAAAGTGGCTACAGGAGTCAAAATAGATCCTCTTATACTATTTCCCAGTAAATTGCATTTCCTTTATTACATCAGCTGTCATTCATGCATATGTTCCCTTGGCCACATCAGGTAATTTTTTTAGCTTGCCAAACAGATATCTAAGGAGATTCTTATGAAATTATTGAAATAATAATCATAAAATATTTAAGCTTCATGAGAACTGGAAATATGCTTTTAAATATTAAACGATAGGTGGCTAGACATAAAATAGTTATGCTTTATTCTTCCCTTCTGGCAATGATTAAGCATACTTTGTAAAAACTGGTCTTTAGAAGACATTGCTTATTTTAAGTCCAGTATTGGGAAGTATCCTCTTTTATTGTTGCTTGTGTATAGTTTACACCCTTCTAACCATAAAATCTGACAACATAGGCATGAATGAATGAAGGATATATTATTCTTAAAGAAAAGAGTGTTGGAGACCATAAAAAGAAAAGCAGTGGGAAAGAATGTTAGGAGGATGTTTTAAATCCGAAAGGAGAACAGGTTTGGTTGATTGTGGGGAATAGTCTGTCCAAGGAGAAGAGTGCTCTGTAATGAGGATGGATGTATCACCTAAGTGTGAACGAAATGGCAGCAGCAGGGCAGAAATTGTGATGCATGTAGAGAGCCTTTCCTTTGAACAATGCCTGTTATAGGACTACGTTTGAAGCCAGGCAAAAGCACTCTCCCATGTGCAGTACAATAAGGAGAATGGCATGATGGAAACAAATACCATCAAACTGTAAAGTGCTAGGAACTGTGAGATCTTTTGTTTTCTAAACAAAAGAATTTTCCACTGTCCAAACGTCTGACAAGCAGAGGCTACATCTTTTCCTGTTGAGGATCTGTTTCATCTTCCAATCAAGATGAATTGGCATCAAATAGCAAAATTATTTAATAGATGTATAAGGTATTTATGTGTTTAGTATGTTAATAACTAGCTATTTCACTTCATATTTTACTGAAGACAATTATGGTAAATGAAACAATAAACATAAAAAAGGATACTGTCGGGCTGCCTGCATAGCTATGTAAATAATCATGTAATTACATTTTTTTACCCACCTGTAATTTCAAATAAAATGTGCATGAAAATATATATGGAATATGTTATCAAAATGAGTATCATATTTAAAATATTTCTGCAATAAAATGAAATTGTAGAAGACAGAAACATCTTTGTCCATCACATGATAATGAAAAGCTAGGGGCTTTCATCTCATTATATGTTATAATTTGTGTGAGAGTTTCAAAAGTCAAATCCACACAAGGTGTAACAGCATTTTAACATTCAAATTAATGACAGTTCTGGTAGTTAGAATTCAATGTGAAACATATGACTTTTACTGCATTGGCACTTATACTTTGCACTTATACAGGTGTTGAGGGAAAATGATGTATGTGGATTGTTATTTCCAGGTCCACAAACACATAGAGAACCATCTATACACTCTCAGATATTGTATATGAATTATTCAGCAGTCAAATTACAATCTCGTTGATGAAAACTACACCAAATGTAAAATGTTTGTCTTCAGTTTAAATACTCATCTGAGACCAATGTTGTGTTTGCTTGGATTCAGAAATCATGTGGCATAGTAATACTTCCAGACGTGTGATAGATACTTACATGTGAAAAATATTTATCACAGTGAGATCTGAAATTCTGAGATATTTCAGTTCATAACACATTAGTAAAAAGGAGTCAACCCAAAATTAAACTTTCATCTCAGTGGCTGTCTGTGATCACCAGTCTCTCAATTATTCTATCCATTCTTATCACACACAGAGAGAAAGAGTTTTGGTGACATATTGCTTACAAAGATAAAGAAACTGATAATAAGGACTGTGTACTACTTGTTGCTGTTGTCATTAATGATGGTTCTTAGTACTGGTTATGCTATGATTTTAGATGTCACAGAGAAATGTATTGAGAAGACATTTCATAGAACAGTAGCCTCTCTTTATTCCATAGGAAGAAGAGAGCTTAGGAGTCATCCAATCCCTGATCTTCCAGCTAATGAAAGTGATGCACAGAGAAGCTAAAGTGATTTTGCCTCAGCAACAATGTGTAAACTACTAAAATTGGTTCAAACTATAGGTTTTTTTACTTATATCATTAGTAGTAGGTGATTTAAATCCAAATGCAGAGTTTTCAGAGTGATACCATTATTAAAGAGCAAGTAAATATTCAGTATTCTACTATTAATGCCTAGTATCTTTTTCATTTTTGAGTTAGCATACAAAATAGTGGGTTTCATTGTAATATATGTATATAATGTCCCCACCTGTGGTTCTGGATTCCCCCTATACCTTCTTTACTGGTCCTTTGTAATACTTGTTAAATGATAGCTTTCATGTGTTTAATGAATTCTATAGTATAACCAAAGCTACAGAGCCCAACAAATGTAATCAAACTCTAAAGAGCCAGGAGTTCTTCTTTGATTCAGGGAATGAAAAAAGGAAAAAGGGTGAATGAAATTCACAAAAGTTATATATTTTAAATACATTTTTATATAAATTAAAGGCAATCTTACTTTACATACAAATCCCAGTTCCTTCTCCCTCCTGGCCTCCCATGTCCCACACCAACACCCCAACCACTCCCTAGGGAGGGTGAGGCCTCCCGTGGGGGTTCATCAAAGTCTTTCACATCATTTGGGGCAGGGCCTAGCCCCCCACACACACACACCACACACCTATCTAGGCTGTGAGAGTATCTCTCCATAGGGAATGGGCTTCCAAAGTCCTTTTGTGCTCTAGGGATAATTACTGGTTCCACTGCCAGAGGCCCCATAGACTGCCCAGGCCTCCCAACTGATATCCACATTTAGGGGGCCTGGTTCTCCAGCTGTCAGACTTGGGTCTGTGAGTTCCCATTTGCTCAGATCAGCTGTTTCTGTGGGTTTCCCTAGCATAAAATCCACAAGCCCAGAGGATCAAGGAAACAAGGACACTAAGGGGGGTATACATGGTTCCCTGGAAAAGGGGAAAGAGACTAGATCTCCTGAGTAAATTGGGAGCACGGGGTGGGGTAGGAGGGAGCTAGGAGAAAGAGGAGCAGAGAAGGGGAGTGGAGGGGAGAACATGAGGATCAGGAAGATTGAGTTGTGGGAAGAATAAAAAAGGAAAGCAAGAAAAGAGGTACCTTAATAAAAGGAGCCATTATGGGTGTAAAGAGAAATCTGGCACTGGGGAAATCTTCAAGAATCCAGAAGGATAACCCCAACTAAGAATCTAAGCAATAGTGGATACCTTAAATGCCCTTCCCCTGTAATGATACTGATGACTACCTTAAATGCTATCATAGAACCTTCATTCAGTAGCTGAAGGAAGCAGAAGCAGAGATTCACAGCCAAGCACTGAGCCAAACACCTGGAATTCAGTTGTAGAGAGGGAGTAGTGATGAACATGTTATATTTTTTAAAAGAAAGATATTACAAATAAATTCTGTTAGGGATAAAAGTTTCAGAAAAACAACCCACAGGTCTACTTAGAGAAGAACATTGTTTCAAGCCTAAATTTTAAGGAAGGGTCCAAAATCCATGAACCAAGTATTCATTAAAAAAATCATCATAGGCAGCAAAAAGAGCAGGTCTAACAGACTCTTTCTTGGGGCACAAAATGCCTGGCCTGCAAGGAACAGCAAATGTCTCAGGAAGATTAAACAAGACTGACACGATAGCACAGTGTGGGTCAGGGCAGAAAGCCTGGAGCCAGACAGGCTGCAATGTCCCTGGGACTATGTAGATGTATCAGACATTGAGAGTTTACTTTCAAGCAGAGAAAAACAAAGTTATCTTTCCTCGGTGTGGGAGATCCATTTGAATAGAAGGTTAGAAATGGGAAAAATAAGAATTTATTACAACAAGGCAAGCAAGAGACAATGATATAGACACTTAGAGTTATTACTCCAAAATCACCTCTCAGGAAACTTAAGCTACCTTATTTAAAAGATTTTTATCAGAAAATAGCTGGAATACTCAAAAAAGTGATTTGAGTATTGACTTGAAGAATAGTATACTGGAAGATTACTTTTAGTATGAGAAATGCCTTTGGATTTGATCTCCAACAGTAAGGGGGTAGAAAGGGAAGAAGATAGGGATGGAGAGAGAGAGAGAGAAATAAAGGGAGAGAGGAAAGGATGGATAGAAGGAGAAGCAAAGGAAGAGTAGGATAAGTAGGGTGATTTGAAAATATTAAAGTGGTTGACTTCAAGTGTTAACCTAAATATCTAAATGCAACGTTAATTGATGCTGCTGCATACAGTAAAGTGAGGCATGTCTGCCGGGCATTGGTTTCACATGCCTTTAATCCCAGCACTCGGGAGGCAGAGGCAGGTGGATCTCTGTGAGTTCAAGGCCAGCCTGGTCTCCAGAGCGAGTGCCAGGATAGGCACCAAAGCTACACAGAGAAACCCTGTCTCGGAAAAAAAATATTGAGCAATATTTTCTGAAGGGACAGAAGAAACAAACTATTACTAGGACCTATGTGGTAATCTGCTAGCTATAAGGATATGGCTTTTTTCATATGTTACAGCCTTTTTCTGAAAGGACTCAGCAAGCCGAACACAACCTAGCAGAGAAACAGCCAGAAGAAAAATACTACAGTATCACTTTCCTCATGTTTCCTCCTCTGCCCAGACAACTTGTGGACCACATCCAACCAGAAACTATGAGCAAGAAACAGCTCAGGGGGCCATGTAAGACAGCCTTTTGGCACCAAGCAGGTTAGTGGGGGAAATTGGAAGTAAAATCTGACAGTAAGAGCACATTGTTAAAAACTCATCCCTGGTATGCACATGTCTATATAACATTAAGTTTTTACCATATGCTGTTTAGAGAGAACACATACATGCAAAAATTACAAATACAAATATGCTTTTTTGGATAACATTAATTTGCCATTAAAAGTGTTAATGCATTCTAATACTTGGGTAATGATGTGTAAACTTCATCTATTAGGAATTTATTTTTAATGAACTTAATGTATTCAGCATGTCAGTTAAAAATGATGTGTTTATTAATCTCTGTGCTATGAAGTTAGACACATAAGACTTATTACTAGAATTACTGAACACATCTTGGGTATTTGAGAAACTTTCCTTTGGAGGACAAAAGTATGTCTTATTCAAAATTCTACTTACATGTTTTATTATTTTCTTCTCTCTTCTATTTAAATGTTTATTTCTAATTGAATGTGTGCATGCCTATGTGTTTGCATTTGTATGCACAAATGGATATGGGTATCTGTGGAAGTCAGAGGAGGTCTTTGGATCCCCTGGCATGGGAGTTACATGTGGTTATTGGATTCTCAATGTGCATACTGAATTCAGGCTTTGAAAAGAGCAGCAAACATACTCAACTGCTGCGCCATCTCTCCAGACTCTTTGTGTCTTCACCTTTGGGGTGTTATTAATCTAACAAAATAAATAAATAAAAGCACAGTCCCATTTATCAAGTTTGAGAAATTTCTCAAGTTGGCCTCTATTTATAGAGTTATTCGGTTTGAACTGGGTGTCTCTTGGCCCAATAGAGTACTCAAACAGAAAACAGCAACACTGATGTGAATTTTGACATGGAAGAAAAGACTAGTAATAAAAACATGAATAGTAAAAGACGCAAAGCACTGACACTATCTATATTTTACAGAGAATGTGATTAGTAATCCCAAACACAATAAATGTAATAGTCTAGTACAAGTTGAATTCAATCACTCAAAACCCACTTCCTTTCCCTTCAGTACAGAGAGCAGCATAAAAGATTCCATGCAGGAGATGTAATTTTCACTGTATTACTTTCTTGTGTATTCATGTGCTCAGGACTAAGATTCTTATGCACTAAACAGAAATGAAAAAGAACCAGGTGGATGGGAATGAAGTTGATAAATAACTTATTTGAATTCAGGGACTCCCAATTGACTGTATTTAATAAATCATCAAGCACTGTCCAAACAATACCCCAGAGATTGCTTCCATTGTTTTATACTTACTTACACATCTGTGGTGATTTGAATGAAAATACTCTCCTTATACACATAAGGAGTGGCACTATTTGAAAGGATTAGGATGTGTGGCTTGTGGGAGGTAGTGTGTCCCTGGAGGTAGGCTTTGATTATTGCTCAAACCAGGTCCAGTCTCTTTCTCTCTCTTGCTCTCCTTTCTCTCCTTTTTCTCCTTTCTCTCTCTCTTCTCTCTCTCTCTCTCTCTCTCTCTCTCTCTCTCTCTCTCTCTCTCTCTCTCTCTCTCTCTCTCTCTTTCTCTCTCTGCCTCCCTCCCTCTCCCTCCAAATGTGGAACTATCAGCTCCAGCAGCACCAAGTCTTCCTACGTGCAAACACGCTTCCTCCCATGATGGCACTGCCTAAACCTTTGAACTGTAAGCAAGCTTCAGTTTAATGCTTTCTTTTATAAGACTTGGGATAATCATGGATCGCTTCAGAGAAATAGATCATGACTAAGACAACGTCTATTTAAAAATTTAAAAACCGCATAATCCAGGTTCTTCTGTTATGTCATTGGTTTCTTAGGGTAGCCTCAAAATCCAACCTAATAAAAAGTTAACTTCAACAAGACTTAGGCAAATAATTAAAATTGCTTATTTCACTGGAAGAAAATACAAATTTTCTACAGGGAATCAGGAAATTGAAACATAGTTCTACATTGGTGGAGTAGAAACAATATGTGTTTTGGAATTAGATAATTATTTCATTTTACAGATACTTAGGTATTATTTATTGTGGCATTCCAAAGGCTTTGGAAATGTGACTGTTAAGATACTTGGTCTTCATAACATCTCTGAGAAGGTATTGTCAATTATCATTCTCATCCCAATTTTACACTTGAAAATATTAAAGCAAAAGTGGTTAATGGCCAGATAAAAGTTACATAGAATCTGAGTTGTTGCTGAGTGGGAATTTGAAGTAAGTCTTGTGTCTAATCTGAAATAAAGCCTTAACTCAGTGAAACAAGAACAAACAAACAAAAAAACTAGTGTAAGGATTCAATGGGGTATTTAGGTACTATAACTGATATAACCGTATATGTGCCTTTGAATGTAGGACTCAGTAAAAGCAGTTGTTAACTGCTTTTTAAACATTGGTGCCAATTATATTAGCTCCCTTCTCAGTCTAAAAACATGCAAAACAAGAGGGTTCATCAGTCCTTTGGTGAACCACACTTAGAAGTAGGCCCCATCCCCAGGAGTAGATGGTCAACACAGAACTGACTCAATGGCATTTTGGTAGGTTTTTTTTTCTGTCTCATAATGCTTTACCTGGGTATTAAAAAATTTTCCCTATGGGTCTTTTGTTTACATATTATGATTTCTCATTTCATGTCTTTTTAGTATTTCTATGTCCTTTTTTTTTTTCTTGTCCCTGTTCATCTGTTTTTCCCTATTCAGGTTTGTTTGTTCATATTTTGCCTTATTTTATTATTATTTTTCTTTTCTTCATCATCTTTTTAATATATCTGTTTGTTTTCTAATGAGAGATCCCAAGATTTGGTATGGATTTGGTGGATGGCAAGATGGGGAGGACCTGGGAGGAGGTGGAGAAGGGGAAACTGTAATCACAATATATTGTATGAAAAAAATCTATTTTCAATAAAAACAAAAATAATGCATTACTTTCTTTGTATTATCCAAGGCTAAGCAACATTTCATTTTCTTCCTCCATTTGAACTTTCTTCTTCCCTATCCTGAGGGATTGGAAAAGGCAAAAAGTCAGCTCTATGTTTATAGAGAAAACAGCTTTGAAAAATTCACAAACTAAAATGGGAACTCACAACTGTAACATTTCCGCTTAGGAAGATCAGAGAAGCCTAAGTCAGTCACATAGAGACTACAGAGTTTATGTATCTGTGAATTCAGTGCAATAAGATAAAGTGTTAACATTTAACCATCTCAAGCTTCTAACATGTAGGGATTCATCAGATGCATTTGAAAGAAAGTAAGAGGGAGGGAATATAAGGGTTGTGTCTTGCCTAAGTGAATCAAATTGTGGCCTTCTTGAAGACAGTCTAAAATTTTTTCTTTATTATTTAAAGACTATTGTCCGTGTTGCATTTTCTGCTCACTCTTGTAGCTGATGCAGACTCCATCAGGAGTGTCACTGAAGCTCCCTATGTCTTAGTTCCTTACCCAAACAAATAAGCACACTCCAGACTCTGTTGTTTTTACTAAATTTATATCTTACATTTTTACCAATAAAGACTCAGAAGTTAGAGTCTGGGGTTAAAACCTGTTAGCTCAGAGAGGTTGAGAAGCAACTTATCTGACTTTCCTCCTTCCTTGACGTCTCAGAAAGAGTGTCCTTCCACCACACTAAACCATAAAAAAACACCGCCCTCCGAGTTCCTCCCCACTACTTCCTGTGCAGCTCTCTATCTATCTCCTAGACTTCCTCTATAACTACTTTATGTCAACTAGTTGCTGGCTCTGCCTCCTGGCTGAAAATTGAATTGTGCAAGTAATGCAGTCTCAGAGTTCACAGTGTGATCAAATATCCCCCAACAAGACCCTTAAAAACAAAATGATGTTTTAAAAAACAGAAGTCAGACCTCTCTTACTTTGCCCACTCTTTCTTCTGAAGTAAGAGTCTATCACTGGAAAATAATTGAAGGGCTAGGCCCTCCCCCAAATGATGCAACAGACTTTGATGATCCCCTATGAAAGGCCTAACCCTCCCTGGGGAGTAGTTGGGGGTGGAATGGGGGAGTCAGTGGGGAACATGGGAGGATAGGAGGCAGAGGGAACTGGGATTGATATGTAAAATAAGATTGTTTCTAAATTAAACAAATTAATTTAAAAAAGAAAGGCATTCTCAGTACAGCACTCTAGTTTTCGCTTCCTCTGCTACTCAGCAATCTCACTCTGCCATTGGTTATCTTCTTGTTCACAAAAATCTGTCTCCATTAAGGGCAATAAAGACTTTAAATTCTCAACCAGCAGAAGTTCAACCACTCTTTTGTAGCACAATACAGCTAAAGAATCTTCACTTAAAACACTCTTTTTCCATAGATTTCCTCACCATGGTCTTCACATGCCTTGCTCATATATTCCCTCCTCATTCAGAGCCTTACCCATGAGGAGGAGTGGACTAGGGGCGGGCTGGGGTGAAAGTGAGGGAAATGAAATGGGAGGAGGGGAGGGGACTGGGAGGAAATATGGTTGGGGCAGAACCCGTGTGTGTGTGTGTGTGTGTGTGTGTGTGGTGTGTGTGTGTGTGTGTGTGTGTGTGTGTAATAGTAAACATAAATATATATATTTATGTTTATAAAAAATATATATATATATATATATACTGTTATTTCTTTCAGAGAAACTTGAAATTTTCTAATATGAATCTAGGTAAACACTGTCATCCAAAATTCCTTAAATATCTTAATTGGTTGTTTCTTTTATGTCACTATGATATTTACTATGTAAGCGAGAAAGTATGACCGAGAGGATGATAACTATGGCGGAAGTTTGAAGTATTCCATGACATGATTGTCAGTATGTCTGTCTATGAGATTCTAGAGGGAGTGATAAAGATCAATGGATGTTCAGTAATGCCATTTCCTAAGATTAAAATTGAGTGTGCCTATGATCAACTTATTTGCCATAGGGATGGTTTGTGGTATAAAAATATCATGCACTTTAGCTGGCTGTGTAGCATTTTAATAAATGCCTAGACCCATGACATGAATCTAACCAGTTGAGATAAAATTTTTGGATTAAGCCTTTTCTCCTCATGATTCAAGTTCATCTTTTATTAATAGTTGCCTTCTAAAAATTTATGGAGAAGCCTGTGCAAGTGGTAGAAAAGGGGGAAAACATAACCCTCATTTTGTAAATTTGCATTTTTATTTTTATGACTTTAAAACCAGGCATAGGTGCTTCAAACAGTAAAGCATCCACCCAGAGGTAAGGCCTTGAGTGAAAATGAGAAACAGCTGGGGGTATCCCACTAAATGATTTTGCAGCTAATACCCATTGAAATAAGAAAGACATATGACAAAAATGGTGTTTGATATATGAAATGATTCTAAAAATTGTTTAAAGTAGAATCCTTTCATGTCAAATGAGGGAAGAGAAAAGTGTTAGGAAGGCAATTATCACCTGTTATCTGAATATCAATTGATGGCATGAGAAAGCTAATGGACTTATAAACTATAAATGTGAACTATAGCTTCAGCAAGGAGTGAAAATGGCATATTAACTCAGTCATTCATTTGCTTATTTGCTCACTCAAAAATCAGGTACTGAGAATGTAATATAAGACAGTCACTGGTGTTTCAATGACAAGCCACAGGAAACTAGTGTGACACAAAATGAGAAATTAAACACATAGACAAGAAAGATCCTCAGATTATGGCTGGTGGTATGTGAGTAATAAGTATTCAGACAGACAAAACTGATACTCAAGGTTGGAAAAGTTATCCAAGATAGGACGGATGTAAGACATCATTGTTAGTGTGTGATATTGATGAGACACCAGAAGAGTTAGGTGCTTTGGGAAATACCTAAGACTAAGGTATGAGAAATATCTTTGGTATCACACAAAAGAACACTCCAATATAGACGCAGTATCTCACCACAGCAAGAAAAACAGCTAATCTTGATCAACAGGATGCACTGCAAACAGCAAGCATATGGGGGGCGGGGCAGGAACGTCACTTGGTTTTTATTTTTTATTAAAATTTAAATTTAAATTAAAACAATCTTATTTTACATACCAATCCCAGTTCCCTCGATCTCCCATCCTCCCACTTCCCCTCCCCATCTCCCTATTCCACTGACATCCAGTCATCAGAGAGAGTGAGACCTCCCATGGGGGAGTCTGTTACATCATTTGGGGCATGACGTAGGCCCTCCACCATGTATATATGCTGAGAGGCATAGGGAATAGGGTCCAAAAAGCCAGTTCTTGCACTGCCAGAAACCCCATAGACTGACCAAGCCCCCCAACCAATACCTACATTCAGGGGGCCTGGATTGATCCTATGCTCGTTCTCCAGCTGTCAGACTGGAGTCCTTGAGTTCCCACTTGCTCAGGTCAGCTGTTTCTGTGGGTTTCCCCAGCATTGCTTGCTCATCACTCCCCCCTCTTTACAACTAGATTCTCGGAGTCTGGTTCAGTGCTTAGCTGTGAATCTTTGCTTCTGCTTCCATTACCTACTGGATAAAGGCTCTATGGTGGCATTTAAGGTAGTCATCAATCTCATTATAGGGGAAGGACATTTAAGATAGCCTCTCTACTATTGCTTAGATTCTTAGTTGTGGTCATGCTTGTGGATTCATGGAGATTTCCCTAGTGTCAGGTTTCTCCTTAAGGCCATAATGGCTACTTCTATTATGGTATCTCTTTCTTTGCTCTCCTTGTATGTTCTTTGCCCAACTTCACCTTCCTGATCTGTAGGGGAACCTGTAGCCACGCCTGCTTAGGGGCTGGCCACAGGTCTGCCTGACCACGCCTGCGAGGGCGTGGTCTGGGTGAGGTAGAATAAGAGTTTCACTTGGCTGGGTTTCACTTTCAGTTTTCACCCTTTTGGCTTGCTGTACAGACTGCTGCCATTCTGTCTGGTTAGGTCATTCTGTAAGGCTTTTCCCTATTAAATACCCTTATATTTCTACCTGACTCCATATTGGTAATTTCCCAATTTATCTGGTGTCAGGAGCGGGACATTGGCCCCATTTGGGACAGCCGGCTGTCCCCCCCACACACACACACCATGGCAGACTAGGCTGGGAAAGCACCCTCTCTCCACAGATATGCCAGGTGAGCAGCAGACCCACTATGCCACACAAGTGCATTCCCATTCCCGCTGCAGAGTCCAGTAGGCCTCGGCTTTCAGCAGCAGCTTCCTCTGGCGGCTGCTGCAGTAAAGCCACATCTCTTTCAGTGGTTGTGGCCACAAGGCCGTATGTTCTCTAAGATAAGCGCAGACGCTTTTGTGACCTCTCTCCACCGCTGACTGACCTTTGCTGCCAAACACCATACCAAGTAGCTGAATGCCTGTGTCACCTGCTGGTCAAAGATAGTTACTGCATCTGGAGTAGAAATCAGGTAAAATTATGGCAGAATATTTATCATTTGCTAAAATTAGTAATATTTTTGCTTATTACAAGAATTCACTGTTTGAGGAGGATGCTAATTTGCCAATTACTGGCCTATATGCTGTAATGGCAGTTAACTTGCTGGTACAAATAAAATAACTAGCTAGAGGGTTCAGGAACAGGGACAGAGATAACTTCACCACCTACTTACAGGAAATAACAGCTTTACGCAATGAGGTTTGGGAGAACAGAATAGGTCAAACCACAATTGTACAGCAAGTGGAACAGAAATTGGATGATAAGCTTGGCTCTGTGTCCAATACACTAAAGACAGAGCTGTCTGTTACGCAAGATGAGATGCAGCATATTTATGATAAGATAAACACAGAGAGATCCTCCATGTCTGAAGCCTTAGAGGCTAGGCTGTAAGAAGACTGTGATGAGTTAAAGAATATCTGTAGCCAGCTAGAAACTCAGATAGGCAGTGTTACCCAGAAACTAGATGCAAAGGTGCAAAATACCCAGGATAGGGTTGAAGAATTGGACAATACCATTCAATCAATTATTGAAGCATCCAAGGTAGCAGATCACAAATTTGAGTCTAGATTTGAACGTTTGGAAGATAATTTACAGTCCAGGGATGACAGATTACATAGGTCCATACAGTTGATTGCTGAGGACTCAAAATCAGCAAATCATGACCTCGAATCTAGACTCCAATACCTAGAAGGCAGTTTCCATACCATCCAGATGCTGTCTAAGGACGACCATATTAAAGACCTAGAAAAACGTGTAGATGATCAGTTAGAGCAATTTACAGATTCACTAACATGTTTGGAATCTTTTATGATTAAGGAGATTAAAACTTTTCATAAGGATATCATTAGTAGGCTTAAAGATCTTTGGGATGCCTCAGAGGCAGAATCACTCCAATCTGAGGCACCTACTCCACCCAGGTATCATGACTATTCCTCTAAGGTTGTTACTCATACACCATTAGTGTACCCAGCTACCATGGTAGAAAAGCCAGCTTCTAAGAAACACCCTCATGGACAGATGGCTTATGAATGCCAATCTATACAGCTGAAGGATCTTAAGAATTTTAAAGAATCAGTTGTCTCATATGGTCTCCATAGTCCTTATGTAAAACAGCTATTACATTCATGGGCAACCTTCAACAGGGTGACACCCAGAGATTGGGAATGATTGGTAGCAGCTGTACTTGAGAATTCATGCCAAATCCAGTGGAAGGCATTGGTGAGGGAAGAGGCAAAGCTCCTCAAGCGTCAGGGCATAAAGGAAGGTTTTGAAGCCCCTCTAGATAAGCTTCTTGGTCAGGGTATTTATGCTAACCCAGAGGCTCTGGCTGAATATGATGACGATATACTGTCCCTATGCAGGAAAGCAGCATTAAATGCCTGGGATAAGGTTCCTGAGCCGAGAGAACGCCTAGAAGCTTATACCAGAATAGAACATGGACCTACAGAACAGTTCCAGGACTTCTTACCAAGGTTAACTAGGGCAGTAGAATTACAGGTAACAGATCCAGAAACAAGACAATCAATTATATATACAATAGCTTATGAAAATGCAAACCCAATATGCAAAAGAATACTTTTGCCTTTAAAGATCAGATCAGATCCGCTAGAAGAATAGATTTTGTATGCAGCCAACATTGACTATAATGTGCAAGATACTGGAGCTTGGGTAGGAGAAGCCTTCTCCAAAGGTTTAAAACGGCAACAGGAAATTAAAAGTTCTAGAGATGAGGATGTAAGGGCTTGGCAAGGAGAAGCACCTTACAGAGGTCAACATAAGTATCAAGAGGCTACAGGTTACTACTACTATGAACCAGAACCTTGGGTAGGAAGAGCATTCCCCTGGCAACCACGAAGGCATCAGGAACCTAGATGTTTCAACTGTGGTAAAATGGGACATACTAAAAGAAATTGTAGACAAACGAATTCTTACAATGCCTCATATGGAAGGCCATTGCCTTCTGGATTGTGTAGAAGACGTGGTAAGGGCAGACACTGGACCAATGAATGTAGATTGACCAGGGACATGCAAGGAAACCCAGTAAGGCCGGGAAACCCCAAAGCGGGCCTCAAGAAGGCCCCCTCTTCGAGAAAGGTCAGGTCATTCAAAGTAGCAGTGGGAGACAATCTCTCACAGGACAAATAGATAGTTCTTTGCCTATTTTGAAAAATGATACTGCTCTAGATGGTGGTTTGAATAGTGATGAAGAATCAAATGTGAATGGACAAAATGAGAAACGCATATTTTGGCAAGCTATTAATGATAAAAAGCCTCAGTTGAAAGTGAAAATTAATAATAAAGTTATTTCTGGCTTAGTAGACACTTGGGCGGATGTGACTATTATTACCCAAAAGTCTTGGCCTCAGAAATGGCCTCTTAGAGAGGCAAATGTACAATTTTTAGGAATTGGATCTCCATCTAGAGTTTGACAGAGTGTTAACTCGGTGGTCTACATTGGACCGGAAGGACAGAATGGGATACTGAAACCATACGTGGCAGATATAGCTATAAATCTCTGGGGTTATGATCTCTAACAGCAATGCAATACTCAGATTAATATTCCTCCAATGTCGGATACAAATCATATACAATCTTTAGATAGTAGAAAAGATCTGGTAAGACACTATGGAAAACAGTTACCAACCATCCATGCTGTACAGAAACTAGGTACAAATGATGGACCTTCAGAGGAGCCAAAGGTCCTGCCATTGAAGTGGCTTACAGATAAAACAGTTTGGGTAGGACAATGGCCTATGACCTCTGAGAAGCTAGAGGCTTTAGAAAAGTTAGTACAGGAACAGCTAAATGCTGGACATATAGAGGAATCTACCAGTCCTTGGATTCTCCTGTATTTGTTATCAAAAAGAAGTCAGGTAAGTGGAGAATGCTGACAGACCTGAGAGCCATAAATAAGGTAATTCAACCAATGGGCTCTCTGCAACCTGGAATACCATTACCTTCCTTAATACCTAAAGGATGGCCTATCACAGTCATTGATCTAAAAGACTGTTTTTTCACAATAACGTTACAGGAAAATGATAAAGAAAAAAATTGCATTTACTGTACCAAATCTAAACAATTCACAGCCAGTTAGGAGATATCAGTGGAGAGTTTTGCCACAAGGAATGCTAAATAGTCCTACTTTGTGTCAGCACTTTGTACAGCAATCTTTGGAAATAATTCATAAGAAATTTTCACAATCTCTTGTTTATCATTACATGGATGACATTCTTTTATCAGATTCCAATAAAGAAATTTTGGAATGTATGTTTGAAATGGTGAAGGAAGTTCTGCCTCTTTGGGGGGTTACAGATTGCCACAGAAAAGATACAAAGAGGAGATTCTATTAACTATTTAGGTTACAAGATAGACTTACAGAGAATCAGACCTCAAAAGGTACAAATTAGGAGAGATCGTTATCAAACTCTTAATTCTCTTCAGAAATTATTAGGGGAAATTTCTCAACTACAGACAGTTATTGGTGTAGAAGGACATGACTTAAAGCATTTAAAAATGGCTCTTAAAGGTGATAAGGACTTAAACAGTCCGAGAATATTATCTGCTGAGGCAGAAAAAGAGTTACAATGGGTAGAAAACAGAAAATTGGATTCACATGTAGATCGAATAAACCTTGATTTAGACTGTATTCTGGTTACCTTGCCATCCAGAGAATACCCTTCTGGGATTCTGATGCAAAGGGAAGACACTATATTGGAGTGGATATTTCTGCCACATAAACAGAATAAAAAGTTAAAGACATATATAGAAAAGATTTCTGAATTGATTTTAAAGGACAAATTAAGACTTCATCAACTGACTGGAAAAGATCCAGCAGAAATTATAGTACCTTTAACTATTGAAGAAATTTCCTTCTTGTGGAAGGATAATGAATATTGGCAAATAGCTCTTGCTGTCTTTTTGGGAACAATTACCAACAACTATCCCAAAACTGACAGAATTAAATTAATAAATAAGACAGTCTGGATTCTTCCACATATTGTAAGACAAACTCCCATTTCTGAAGTTCTTACCTTCTACACTGATGCCAACAAATCAGGTAAGGCAGGTTATAAAGCAGGTGAGGTAAGTAAAGTAGTTTAACGTCCATATACATCTGTACAGAGGGCAGAATTATATGCCATTCTCATGGTACTTATGGATTTTACAGAACCTCTTAATATAGTTACTGATTCTCAATATGCAGAGAGAGTCTTGTTACATATTGAGACTGCAGAATTCATTCCTGATAATACAGAATTAACTTCTCTGTTTTTACAATTACAGGAAACAATCAGAAACAGAAATAATTCTATATACATTACACATATCAGATCCCATACAGATCTTCCAGGCCTACTAGCACAAGGCAATGATGAGAATGATAGTTTATTAATTGGAATTGTGCTAGAATCCTCAGAATTTCATAAGAAACATCATGTAAATAGCAAAGGTTTGAAATAGGACTTCTCCATCACTTGGCAACAAGCCACGGAGATAGTGAGTAACTATCCTACTGGTTCTTTTTATAATCAAACTCCATTGGCAGCAGGTTGTAATCCTAAGGGCATTTGGAGAAATGAGGTTTGGCAGATGGATGTCTTTCACACTTTGCAGAATTTGGGAATATGAAATATATACATCATACTATAGACACATTCTCAGGGTTCCAATGGGCTACTGATCTTAACTCTGAAAAAGCTGATTCTGTTATTACACATCTGCCAGAAGTGATGGCAGTTATGGGTATACCTGCACAAATAAAAACTGACAATGCTCCAGCATATGTCTCTACAAAATTGGAACAATTTTTCAAATATTATAACATAAAGCGTGTCACTAGTATATCACACAATCCTACAGAACAAGCAGTGGTTGAGAGATCTAATAGAAAACTTAAGGAGATGCTCAACAAACAAGCTTGGAAGACTAAACCCCCCAAACATAGGTTGCATAATGCTTTATTAATCCTAAACTTTCTTAATACCAATGAAAAAGGACAAACAGCTGCGGAAAGACACTGGACTACAGAAAAAAACTACTGAACTGAATCAGCTGGTATACTTCAAAGATGTACTAACCTCTGTATGGAAACCAGGACATGTGTTACTTTGGGGTAGGGGTTTTGCATTGGTTTCCACAGGAGTAGAAAAACTTTAGATACCATCAAAGTTGATCAAGATTCACATTGAAAAGGAAAAACCTCTCGACGAGGACAAAAGGCAGGTATTCTACCAAGGTATATCTTATAAACTAAATAAAAACCTCCCAAAGGAAAGGGAATTGTTTAGCTTTTATCTTCACAGGAAAACTCAACTCCAGAAGGCAAAGGACACTACATGGTCAGGTGCTCAAGAAGAAAAGGTAGCTATAACCACCAAACAAAAGGAACATGCCATATGGTAAACTTTACAGCTGTCTCTCAGAGAACTATATTTCTCTTTATTTTTCTAGTCCCTATTCAATTAAAGCAATGCTGGATTTAGAGGTGGATTTGGCTTTCCTCCTCTAAAATACAAGCATGTTATTTAACTAAACTTTAGAGTTTCTGTATTGTATCAAGAAGCCAATTGATGCAATACAGAATAAAAGAAGAATTTGGGGACTGTCTTTGTCTTTTCTTGAATCTTTCTTTCAAGGTGTACACCCTCTCATAATCATTATTTTCCCATGGTTGCCTTTTCTATTATACACAAACAAACATTTCTCTGCTAACTGTTTATGTTTGAGTCCCACACAGCCTATGAAAACCTGCCTGACAGCAATCCCTGGACACCCTGGAAAGAAAATGGGCCACACCTCCTCGACTGCACTGGATCCAACTTGCCCCATTTCAACTGACACTCCCGCTAGACCTTTGGGTACTGACATCAGTCAAGCTGAGGATTTCAAGCAAGATATTCAATCAAGCAAATCCCATCTAACATGGACTGGATTCTCTATACTAACATTTTCTTCCTACAGGACCCAACAAGTCTATCCTCATCCCATTTCAGCAGGAAGTAACTTGGAGGATGCCTCACCCCCTTTCCCCATTATTGTCACTTAGGATAGTGTATATACCTAGTTAGGGATAGCTTCCTATTGTTTATGGTTGGGATTGGAAGGAGGTGTTCAGGCTTGAACACCTCTTTCAGATGACTTTATGGTTTAGTTAAAATAGATAGCATGTGACATAAGCAGATTGTTGTGCTTTCTTATATTTCACCTTTATGATTGTTAATTTTAGATACTTTACACTGTTAAGTTTTAATCCTCTTTTAGACTAAAAGGGAATTGTAGGAGAACCTGTAGCCACGCCTGCTTTGGGGCTGGCTGCAGGTCTGCCTAACCACGCCTGTGAGGGCGTGGTCGGGCTGATGTAGAGTAAGAGTTTCAGTTGGCTGGGTTCCACTTTCAGTTTTCACCCTTACGGCTTGCTGTACAGACTGCTGCCATGCCCGCTGGCTAGGTTGCTCTGCAATGCTTTTCCCTATTAAATACCCTTATATTTCTACCTAACTCCATATTGGTAATTTCCCACTTTACTGATCCCTCATGTTTTCATCCCCACTCCCCTTACCCCCTCCTCTTTCTCCTACCTTCCTTCCCCTCCCTTCATAGTCCCAATTTACACAGGAGATCTTGGCTTTTCCCCCTTCTCAGGACTCCATGTATATCCCTCTCAGGGTCCTCGTTGTTTCTCTGGGGTTGTGGATTGTAGGCTGGTTCTCCTTTGCTCTATGTCTAATATCCACTTATGAGTGAGGAAATGCCACGTTTTCTTTCTATGTCTGGGTTACCTCACTCAGAATTTTTTCTTCTAGTTTCATCCATTTGCCTCCAAATTTCAAGATGTCATTGTTATTGTTGTTGTTGTTGTTGTTGTTGTTGTTGTTTTACTCCATTGTGTATATGTGCCACATTTTCTTTATCCATTCTTCAATTGAGAGGCATCTAGGGTGCTTCCAGAATCTGGCTATTGCAAATAATGCTGCTATGAACATAGATGAACAGATGTCCTTGTGGTATGAATTGCATCCTTTTGGTATATGCCTAGGAGTGGAATTGCTGGATCTTGAGGTATACTGACTCCCATTTTCCTGAGGACTCTCCATGCTAATTTCCAAAGTGGCTGTACAACTTTGCATTCCCACAAGCAATAAAAGAATATTCCCCTTTCTCCACATCCACTCCAGCATAAACTGTCATAGGTGTTTTTGATTTTAGCCATTCTGACAGGTGTAAGACGGTATCTCAGAGTTGTTTTAACTTGCATTTTACTGATAACTAAGATGTTGAGAAATTTCTTAAGTGTCTTTCAGCCACTTGAGATTTCTGTTGAGAATTCTCTATTTAGATCTGTACTCCACTTTTTAATTAAAATATTTGGTGTTTTGGTGACCAGTTCTTTGTATAGTTTGGATATCAGCCCTTTGTCCCATGTGGGGTTGTTAAAGATCTTTTAACATTCAGTGGGCTACTGTTTTGTGTTATTGACTGTATCCTTTGCCTTACAGAAGCTTTTCAGTTTCAGAAGGTTCAATTTATTAATTGTCGATCTCAGAATCTGTGCAACTGGTATTATGTTGAAGAAGTAGTTTCCTGTGCCAATGTGTTCAAGGGTACTTCCCACTTTCTTTTCTAAGAGATTAAGTGTACCTGGACTTATGTTGAGGTCTTTGATCCTCTTGGACTTAAGTTTTGTGCATGGCTATAATTGTGGATCTATCTACAATCTTTTACATGTCAGCATCCAGTTAAACCAGCACCATATGTTGAAGATGCTTTCTTTTATACATTGTATAATTTTAGCTTCTTTCTCAAAAATCAGGTTTTTATTATAATACAGGTAATGACTTTCTCTTCTTCCCCGTGGCTGAGTTTCAATCCCGTGGACTTTCCAATCTTAAGGGAAAAGGGCTGGACCAATTATGTCATTTAAATTGAGATAATGAAATAAGGCCTCTGTGTCTTCTGGTTTTTAATTGCTTTGTTTTGTTTTGTTTTTTAAGGCCTTACAACTTTGGGGGCAGTGTTTAAACATTTGCATACAGTTTTATTAGGTAAGAAAGATAATGACTTGAATTCCTGGTCATGAAGGATAGTTTCAGTGTTTGGAGGAAAAGAGTAATATTTAATGTTTCTTACAAGGGCAACTGTTTTTTTAAGAGCAACCTAAACCTAGATAGTCTCTAAAGTGCAGCACAGGGAAGCTGAGGAAGGAGGCTTGCAAGTTTTAGATTAAAGTGGGCCCTATAACAAAACCACGTCTTAAAGATAATAATGGATACGAATATTAAAAGGAAATATGGGTATAAATAGTAATGGAAGTACAACTGAAAGATAGCCTAGGAGAACAACAGTGGAAGCCCAGACAGAATCTAAAGCCCTTGGCAAATTGAGGACCAATATAGGAAGGTTCAAATTGTTTTTCAACAAGAAATATTTGTATATATTTGTTTATAAGAAAAAATAATAAAAGAAAAATATACTATCAACTTAAGAGTAGGAGGGGATGTGAGGGTTCACGGCCGGCAGTTGAGAGGAGATATTGAGAGAGAAAGTGATGAAATTCTGTGAAATTAAAGCATAATAAAATTTCATAAACAAGAAAAGGAATAATATAAAGAATTTTTATTGTAGTGGGGATGTCCTAATATTAACTGTACAAATATGCATTTCCTGGTTCTATGATCAGAGTCATTTCCCCCATGAGCTGATATGTTGAAGCTTAGTACCTAGTGTGGCAATGATGAAAGACGGTGGCATTTTTTATAGGATAGGACCCACAAAGAGGCCACACTGTAATCACAAGTTCTGACCTCTGATGGGGTTTCCAGTCAATACATGAGCATAATTGACAGAGAATAAGATCACTCAAATCATCATTATTAAAGGCTTCTTTTGTAGAGAACTTACAACATGAGAATTCACATCATATCACTCTTTTAAAAAGACTAGATACACACTGCAAAGTAACCCACAAAAAAGATTTATGGATAAGAAAGAATACAAAGGAGGAATTTAGAATGACACTGGGCCTGAGAATGTGATGATATCATGGTAAAAAGTTACCTACCTTGAGGGAGATACATATGTCAGATGGTTTCATGATCGGCTATAGTTGCACTTTTTGTTTATTGGGCTTAAAGCATTCATTGCATCTTTGCAGCAGCACAGGTAAGCTCTAAGGATTATCAGTCTTTTGTGATGTCTATCTAGCTCTTGGATCTTACCAATAAACATGTGGGACAGCTCCCATTTTAGGAACAAAAATATAACTTTTTTCTAATATCACTGTTATGAAATTCAGTGATTTGATGAATCAAATCAGCTAAATTTGATAAAAGTTCACAAGCATTTCCTTGGAGACGTAACTTTTTTTTTAACTTACAAGGCTAAAAAAGCCATGTTTGGCCTCATGTCAACTTACATGTATATTTTTACTAAGAAAGTTTGACTTTCAGAAAGAGACCCACCTTCTGAATAATGCTATTGATAAAGTAAGTATATGCAGATATAGTCTCTTAGTAAGGTCATAAGACCAGGCCTTTGATCCTATCCTGTACACATCTGAAGACAGTACAGACAATAGCATTTCTAGAGGCTCACACCATTCACCAACTCTAAGCCTCTCTTTTCTTTCCAAGGTGACACAGCTCTACATTGTTCTAGATGCCTCAGAAGTTCTTCACAATTGCTGTGTCACTTCACAGTAGTGACAACATTGCCTGGAATGCTGACAGTCTCATTGCTAAGAATATGCTTTATTTTCACAATACATGTGGCCCAAAGCTTAGATGATCTGTTTTCTTTTTCTTTTCTGTAATATTTTTATTTAAATTAGAAACAAGTTTCTTTTACATGTCAATCCAAGTTCCCTCTCCCTCCCCTCCTCTCCTGCCCCACAATAACCACCTATCTAATCCCCTTTCTCCTCTCCAGGGAGGGTGAGGGGTGAGGTCTTCCTTGGGGAATCTTCAAATTCTGACATATCATTTGGAGCAGGGTCTAGACCCTCCCCCATGTGTCTAGGCTGAGAGAGCATCCCTCTATGTAGAGTGGGCTCCCAAAGTCCATTTCTGTACTAGAGAAAAGTGCTGATCCACTACCAGAGGCCCCATAGATTAACCAGACCTCCAAACTGACATCCACGTTCAGGGGTTCGGAACATTCCTATGCTGGTTTCCCAGCAATCAGTCTGGGTCAAGGAGGTTCCCCCTTGTTCAGGTCAGCTCTTTCTGTGGGTTTCTCCTGCTTAGTCTTGACCCCTTTGCTCATCACCCCTCCCTCTCTGAAACTTGATTCCAGAGTTCAGCTCAGTGTTTAGCTGTGGGTGTCTGCTTCTGCTTCAATCAGCTGCTGGTTGAAGGCTCTAGGAAGGTGTATAAGGTAGTCATCAATCTCATTATCAGAGAAGGGCATTTAAGTGAGCTTCTGAACTATGGCTTAGATTTTTAGTTAGGGTCAACTTGCCAGAGAACTAGGAATCTAGGATGACCCTAAGAGAGATATACATGATCCCCCAGAGAAGAGGCAGGGGACAAGAACTCCTGAGCTAATTGGGAGCATAGGGGGAGGGAAGAGAGAACTAGGAGGAAGAGAAGAGGAGAAGAGGAAAGGAGACGAGGACATGAGAGAGCAAGAAGACTGAATCAAGGGAAGCATAGAGGAGATCAACATAAGAGTTACCATAATAGAGGGAGCCATTATAGGTTTAAAGAGAAATCTGGCACTAAGTGGATTATCTGTTTTCTATATGTTACAGTTTTCTAAAGCCCTAGAAAGAAGATAGCATGTAGGATATGTGAGTGCAAGAGCAAATATTTCTGCTATGGGATAATATGGAACCAATATATTGGGAAATACAGAAGGAAATAACTTGTGCAAAAAGAAACTAGTGTACTTGCAAAATTATATGCTGAAGAGAAAATAATCTCTTATGTTAATCACATAGGTTATTTCTACAATGGTATTATTCTTTTTATATTTTTAATTTAGAAAGAATCTTATTTCACATATCAATCCAAGTTCCCTCTCCCTCTCATTCTCCCCTGCCCCCCATCGACACCCCATCCCACCCCATGAACTCCCCAGGGAGGGTGAGGCCTTCCACTGGGCATCATCAAAGTCTGTCACAGCATTTGAGGCAGAACTATGCCCTCCTCTGTGTGTCTAAACTGAGAGAGTATCTCTCCATGGGGAATGGGCTCCCAAAGTTCATTTGTGAACTAGGGATAAATACTAGTTCCACTGCCAGAAGCCCCATAGACTATCCAGGCCTTCTAACTGACACCCACATTCAGGAGGCTTGGTTCAGTCCTATGCTGGTTCCCCAGCTGTCCAACTGGGGTCCTTGAGCTCCCCCTTGTTCAGGTCAGCTGTTTCTGTGGGTTTTCCCAGCATGGTCTTGACCCCTTTGCTCATCACTCCTCCCTTTCTATAACTGGATTCCAGGAGTTTGGCTCAGTGCTTAGCTGTGGATGTCTGCTTCATCCATAAGCTACTGGATGAAGGCTCTAGGATGGCATATAAGGTAATGGTCAATCTCATTATAGGGAAGGGCATTTAAGGTAGCCTCTCCACTATCACTTAGATTCTTAGTTGGGGTCATCCTTGTGGATCCATGGACATTTTGCTAGTTCCAGATTTCTCTTTAAACCTATAATGACTCCCTATATTAAGGTATCTCTTTCCTTGCTCTCCTCTATTCTTCCCCTGACTCAATCTTCCTGATCCCTCATGTCCTCCTCCCCACTTCTCTTCTCCCCTCCTCTTGCTGATACCTCACCTCCACCCCCACCCCTCCACCCCATGCTCCCAGTTTGCACAGGAGATCTTGTGGCTTTCCCCTTCTCTGGGGGGGGCATGTATGACTCTCTTAGGGTCAACATAAACCCAGCCACAATTCGCCTCCTAGAAGTGAAAGTGGAAAGTACCATTTGAAGGGGCCAGGCCTCTGCTTTAGCAGACATGACTCAACATGTGCTTGCCTGGCCTTGCCCCTCCTGTGCTGAGTCACCAGAGGTCAGATACTCTCCTCCTGGCAAGGAACCAAACAGAAGTTAGCTGGCAGGGCTGTGCTTTAGGGCTCTGGGTGTGCTTTACAGTACATGTACAGAACAGTGACATGCAGAGCATAGCAACCACACTGGGAGGGCCTGTAGGCCATAACAACCAATTGGCCAATCAACACAGGACAGACTGCCTAAGCCTGGAAGAGCAGCAGTCCTGAGACTGTTGTAGACCCCTAGACACACCCCTTGCTCTACCCAATATATTCCCTGCCTTGTAGTTTCTCAGAGTCCTTCTTCAGTCACCCACCAAGATGAGCAGATGAAAGGCCTAAACTGATAGGGTTAGCTCATTAAACAACCATAAAAGACTCTTTGCTTTTGCATCAACATGGGTCTCTTGGTGATTTGGATGTTTCAGAATTTGGGCACAACACCTTCAACTAATATAATAGTCTTATTCTTTATAAATACAGGTTTTAAAACTAGAAACTACATTTTATTTTCCTGTGCAGTATAGACAGCTAATACAAAATGCAAATGCTTTTGTATTTATTTGGAATACTTTAGAATGATGGCTTCATCTGAGTCTTTATATTCTATGTCATTTGTCAGATTGTTTAGTGACACTAATATTATTATTGAACACAGAGTTCCAGTTTTCCTTTTCTACATATTGTATAGATTCTCCATTTTATTAAACACAGTAGAGAATAGTTTTAATGATTTCGTAAGAGACTTGCTGCAAGATTTAACCATTATTTATATCCCCTTATTGAATATTCAGAATATTTTACTTTTACATTTAGGTTTTGTTGTTCATCTCCCCCCAAGCTGTTGCCTACCGATTCTGTATTGCTTTACTTTCACTTAGGCTGCTTTCCTTTCTTTGAAGGGGTATTTTCTTACTAATGACTCTCTTCTCATACCAGTAATATCTGTTTACATTATTCTAGCATGAGGAGGTAGAGGAGCAGAAAGATGAAGAGGAGGGGGAGAAAGAAGAGGTGGTTGAGGGGGAAACAGGAAAGCAACAAATATGGAATTTAACAAGCAACCAGAGAAGAATGTCTCTAGCTGCTGTGATCTTGCCTATGCCTATTTGCATCCTCGTAATACTCTGAATGAATGGTCTACATTTTCCTGACATATTTTCTACCCGTACGTTTCATCAACACATTGCTCTAGAGTGTTTATTTTTTTTCCTCTGTTGTCTTCATCTATTTTCTGTAACTATTACAAAATATCAAGGGCCAGATACTTTTTAAAGAATGGGTGTTTATTTAGTTCACAGTTTTGAAGGTTGAAAAGCCCTGGATCACAGCACCAGCTTCTTGAAGCTCTTTGCCTGTTGAGTGATTTCTTACTGCATCATGACTTGGTGGAGAGTATTACATGGTAATTCTCATCAACCATGCCTGCTCTGCTCTGTCTTCCTCTTTAATAGGAAACCACCTATGCCACCAAGAACCTTCACTCTCATTTTCACATATCCTAAATTTAATTGATCTACCTGCAAACAACATTAACATAAATTTGTAGACTGTATTTCTGGCAAGTAAATTTGGGTGAGACACATTTAAACCATAACCTTTGGATATTATCACCAATGCTTTCTTCTTTTTCACTGAATTATTCCAATATCATATAAAAATGCTACTTTCTCCTATCATGAACCAATTGGAGAAATCCTTAACATTTCAACCTGCTACTACCTTTAATGATATCTTCTGGAGGAAAACTTCCAGACAGATTTCTTGCTCCATGGATTATCTTCAGTTCCTTTCCATTCTCCTTTGAACTCATTCCAATCAAGATGTCACTCCATATGCCACCAAAATGTCCTCAAGTTTATCAGTGATATACACATTGTTCCAAGTAAATAAATTCTCATTTTCCATTTCTTTGTCCAAAAATAAAATGACTTTATGTAAACTGCCTTCAGTATTATGCAGCAGAAACCAAGTGCAATGTTGCTCACCAAGAATCCCAGCACTGGGGAAGTAGAAGCAGGAAGGTTAAAAATTCAAGGTTATTCTAAGCTACATAATGACTTTGAGTTATGTCTGGACTACACATAAGACCCTATCTCCAAAATAAAAATAGTGTTAGCCAACAGAACTACATATGCATGATGAAATGCCCATGTATATCATTTCTGATATATATTCATTTTATATTATCTTATATGCTCCTGATTTGGTACTCCATTTTATTCAATTCCAGAGGAATTTGGGTTCTAGTTAAACATCACCCTGCTGAAACTACTCATTAGGCCACCATGCTATTGAGCTTGTTCATGTTAACTAATACTGGTTCAGATTAGAAGGGAAGCTGAGAAAGGATGGATAGCTAGCAATGCTAAAGTCACGACTTTCTGACTTAATGATTTTCTCTCCATTTCACTATACTTCCTTTCAGGCACTGTTAAAAAACAGGAGATGGGATGGGAATTTTCATTAAGTGTAAGCACATAGTATAAAGAGGGTAACAGAAAGAAACTACTATACCTCCTATCACCAAGTATTTCTTTGTACTCTCCCTTAATCACCCTCCAATGTTACTTCAAGCCACATATGGATAAAGGTCCATTCGTTTAAGTGAGGTGTGAATATACAACATAGGAATGCTGAATGTGAGCAGGGAAGAGGGCTTGAAGATAATTTCCCTACTTCCCCCTTCATTTACAACTCCTAAGATGATCAGTCTTAGGCAGGTCACCCAGAAGCACAAAGACAATTAAGAGCTAAGCCAATGGCATCCAGATTTTTATATTCTGACTGTGTTAACCACACATTATTACCAGAAAAAAAATTAACACTTATTTTGATGTTTATTACAATAATTTATTATTATTTTATTATTTTTCATTTTACATGCTGGCCCCAGTTCCCCATCCCTCCCATTCTCCCTCTTTCCCATTTTCCCCCGTTCCCATCCCCCCATCCACTCCTCAGAGGAAGTAAGACTTCCCTTGGGAAATCAGAAAAGTTTGGCATACCAAGGTGAGGCATCCTTCCTGTATCCAGGCTGAGCAAGGTATCCCACCACAGGGAGTGGTTCTAAAAAGCCAGTTTTAAGTAGTTTTTGTTTCGAAGTCCAGTATTAACAGCAAGAATACATTGTACTTTTCAGATTTAACATCAGCATACTTTCTGAAAAGCTTCTGATTACAAACCTGGAGTAGATTTCTATATAATCTACAAAGATTATTTTGTAATCTAATTCATCTTCGAGGATAATTATTTTAAAAAAATCAATCACTGTCAGTTTATAACAATAATAAGAAATGAATCAGAAAATAGGGGTTGTACTGAAGGGTTCAATTTCTTCCCAAGATAAGAAGATCAAATCAATCCAGCAGCTGGGAACTGCATTAAAACTATTTCTAAATGGAATTTAGCTGCATCATTTTACATTCCATCCCCTTTAGTCTCAATGTTCACACACACACACACACACAACACACACACACACACAGAGAGAGAGAGAGAGAGAGAGAGAGAGAGAGAGAGAGAGAGAGAGAGAGAGAGAGAGTGGTTTCCAAGATAGTACTTTAGAACTAATTACAGCTCTTTTCAGCTTTCCTAGCAAATGCCTTCCTTTATCTCTTCCTTTGCTTTTTGTCTAGTCAAAAAGGAATGACAATCGAGTGAGTATTTTTCAGTTTGAAAAAGGGAAGAATAGGAAAGAAAGCTGCCAGTAAGGCAATGTAGTGGATTTACATGTTAATGATGGCCAAGTCATATATAGGATTGTTTGTCCAATAAATCACCTTACACTCCTCTGCTTCAATAACCCTACCAGTAGAATCACTTGGCATATTGCCTAATACAGGAATTCTAAATAAATAACTGCTGTTATCTTTATAATCTAGGATATAATCATCTCACCCCACTTCCAATGTACAAAAAAAAGAAAGTACACTTAAATGTTGCTGTTTTATCTGGAAATTATTAGTCAGAACACAAACATTTACAAAGAATCCCAATTTAGAAGATCAGATTGTGTGTTTAGGAGAAAAAAAATGGTGCTGATTCATGGTCCATCTGACTCATGGTCCATCTGACACTGTTTTTCTGGCCAAATGCTTTGTTATATAAGCATTGCTTCTTGGTATGGCCACTTACTGTTGGAAGTTCTGCATCTCACTGCCCCACCATGACCCCAAACTTCATAAGCACAATAGCTTGCCAAAAATTTATCAGACACACACTAAAATGCTCTGTGGCACATATTATTTTAAGATTGCATCAGCTATTAACTGATGAATATGGTAGTGGGTGTTAAACCACAATTTTCTCTCTGAATTGGGGGATACAAATATCTATGTTAGAAAGTCCTGATAAGAATAAATGTGATACTCCAAGAGAGTCTCATGGCTAGAACCTGACCAAAGTTAAGACTTTCTCATATCTCTCATATTCTTCTAAATATTGCTGGTGACTTTTGAATGTTCCTAAAATCAACTCAAACAATAGAATTGGGGAAATTTATTTAATGAAAGTTAATTTACATACCAGCTTCAAAATGAGTAGAATTTCCTTAAAGAATGGTTGGGACTTGAGACAGTAATATCATTGGTTATCCTCCCTTTCCTATATGAAATATTTTGAAAGTCCTGCAAAAATATACCTAGTACTAGGCTTCCTTGAAATCTATATGGAAACCAACTACTTTTAAAACTTCCTGAAATATGCACACATATAAAAGGAATATTAGTGGAGTCATCCTTAAGTGGGAGAGAAAACAGTTCCGCTAAACATTGTATGCCACCAAATAAAACCTCCAATACCAGTAATGGATTATATCTTGTTGAGTCATTGGCCAAAGGGATCCCTTAGGATTACTTACCTCAAAATATCACAGGCTATTGCCAAGGCTACTGTTACTCTGTAAAACCTGATGACAAAACTCTGTTGCTGAAGACAAAACATGGAGAAATTGAGCAGGTGCCTAACTAAAAATTTCACCTCTACTGACTTACATACACACATAGTGGTGGAAGGATTTGCATGCTATCAAAGCAGAAAAATAATCACCCAACTACAAACACTGCAACCCATATTAGTGACCCACCTTCAAAATATACTTCTTATAGAGGCACAAATTTTATGAGAATAACTGTCTAAGTCACTGATCTATTGATGTGAAGAGAGCATGACCATGGGACCATTTATTTGAGGATTTACTTATAGTTTCAGAGGTTTAGTCTGTAATCATCATGGCAGGAAGCATGGGGGCATGCAAGCAGATGCTGTTGAAGTAGCTGAGAACTACATCCTGGTCCACACACAGGAAGATACTCTGAGCTTGGCATGCACTTTTGAAACCTCAAAGCCCACCACCAGTGACACCTTTCCTCCAACAAGGTCACATCTCTCAATCCTTTCAAATAATGCCACTCCATGGTGATCAAGCACTCATTCTATGAACCTACAGGAGCCATTCTTATTCAAATCACCACAGTTACCAACTGCTTTTAAATTGATGAGATGGAACCCATACCTGATATTGCTAAAGTGTCCAAAAATCTAATATTAAATGTCATGAACCTATGGGAAAAGTTAAATACTATTATTCTACTAAAAGAGAATAGCAATAAAATGACTCCTATTAACATATTGCTATGACTATAACTCAGGGCATTGCTTCACTTTCATGGAGAGATGTTTGTTCTTGAAGTAGATATTAATTAACACAGACACCCACAATGACCAATGTTCCAAGAATGGGGGATTTTGAAGCTTTAGCTAGACTCTCTCCTCAAAGCTCATGTATCTGTGTGGCAGAAGAAGCAGAAAGATTTGAGGAGCCATAAATGGGGGATGATTCTAAGCAAACAGTATCTTCCAGGTACAACACTGATGCATATATAAATTCACAGAGACTGTGACAAATGCCTAAGACCTGCACAGGTCCAAACCAGTCCAGATGTGGGGAATTGGACACAAACTCCCATACCTAACCAAGAAGTTATAGTAATTGATACCTACTGGGAAAGAGGAAACCACTTTTCTCCAGTGGAGTTTCACAGTGGAGTATATGAACCACATTCCAGGGCAGGCCTTATGCCAAGGAGAAGTTAGCCAACACAAAATAGACTCCATGAGTTTGTGTGTGATTTTTGCTTTGTTTTTCATAATTCTGTGCTTTCTAAAATTTTAGTTTGTTTTTAGTTTGTGTATAGTTTTTGGAGAAAGAGTGAAAAAACTTCACGTTGCATTGATAGAAAGGTGGGAAGAAGCTGAGAGGAGTACTAATATGATAAAAAGATATTATCTGAAGAAAATAAAATATGTTAATTAAAACCATAATATCATAAACACAAATTTTGGAGTTTTAATTACAAACATGAAAAGATGCCAAGACTATCTTTCTCTATTAGATAGGATTTTCTAATATGAAAGCAATTAATAAATTTCTGTCAATGCACAATGTTAGCCTTTGAAATTAAACCTACTTGAGGCTCAAACTAAAAGAAAGAAAAGTACATTAAAAATAACTCAAGGCTGAGTTAACTACTTTTCTATGTTTCGTGAACATACATTTTACTTAATTGTTGTAAGAGAACACAGTATCTAATATGTTTCGAATAGCCATTAAAATGATAACACAGGCAAAGTTTCAGGACACTAATATCTTTGGCAGTGTGTTCTCAGTTCACACAAATATTGTAAGGATTTAATTCACTGAAGTACTGCTTGTACAAGCAGTGAGAGCAAGAGTACCTGAGGTCAGATCTCCAGCACTTACATAAACACCAAGCCAAAAATCAGGAGCTGCATGAGAGTTCCCAAGCACTTGCTGGCCAGTCTAATCATTGAGTAAGCTCTGCATTCAACAAGAGACCCTTTCTCATACAATAAAGTGGAAAGCAATAGAGAAAGAAATCCAAATTTGACCTTAAGCCTCCACAGGCCTATGCACATACACACCACACCACACCACACCCACCCCCCCCCACACACACACGAAGATATTTAACGTTAGATTTTAGAAAGAATCCAATTAACTAAGGTATTTATCTATTATTAGAATTACTGGCCTTCATTGGAGAATTCTAGCAGGTACACCTGAATTTTTTGTCCACTATAAAATGTAAAGCATATATTCTATTCCATAGAGGACTAAGAACAGATTTGGAACCAGTTAGTCCACTGTTAGAATTTAGTACAATTTACTTTCCACTGGAGACACAGTCACTTCATAAAATTATCCATAAACAAAAATCAACTTTAATTATGCTTTGGTTTTCATAAGAGAAATGATCTAGCTTTTATACAAAGGATAAAAGAACTGTAGTGATAGAGAAAACCTTGAGGAGAAAGCAAAGGATTGTTTTAATTTTCTAAGGCCATTCAAATAAGTTGGACCAAGTGGACATCTTGAAAACAGAAATCCATCTTTCACTTTTTGAATGCTGAGGATCTTAGGCTAAGGCATTTGTTTTCACTGGAAGCATCTTTTCTTGGTTTGCTTTGCCTTCTGTACCATCTACTGGAATGTCTATTGTTTCTTTCTCTTTTGTAAGGTTCCTAATGTGCCTTGGTTGAAGGAAATGATCACTTAAATGCTTTATCTCAAAATACAATATGGATAGACTGAACTTACAGCCTCCTTTAAACTTAGTTATCTTAGACCCATATCATGTGAGGCTTTCTGAGGTACTGAAGAAACCACTTCAGATGTGAATGTGTGGACTTAGGAAAGCACACAGTTCAACCAACAATAGGACTCTATCTGCATATAGCCTCTCCCCTCCTTTTGCTATTATTTTAAAGCAAATTAGACTTTCTTTTACAAACACAGGGAACAACCAGTTGGAGTGTTATTTTGTATAGTAATGTCACCCTTACAGGTTGATATTCTGTCTATTTACAAAATGTGAGTTGTTTATTTTTTTTAAGTTACAAGATGTTTATTCTGAAATATTTTTCTTTTTATGTAAATTTAAAACAATCTTATTTTATATATCAATCCAAGGTCCCATATTCCCATGCCCCCACTATTACCCCCATCCCAGGCCCCTTTCACGCCCCAAGAGTGAGGCCTCCCATAGGGGAATCATCAAAGTCTATCACATCATTTGGAGCAGGGCCTAGGCCCTCTCCCATGTATATAGGCTGAAAGAGTATACCTCCATAGGGAATGTACTTCCAAAGTCCAATTGTGCACTAGGGATAAATACTGGTTCTACTGCCAGAGATCCTACAGACTGCCCTGGCCTCCCAACTGTTTCCCACATTCAGGGGACCAGTTTCAGTCCTATGCTGGTTCCCCTGCTGTCAGACTGGGGTCCATCAGCTCCTACTTGCTCAGATCAGCTGTTTCTGTGGGTTTCCCAAGCATGATCTTGACCCCTTCACTCATTACTCCTCCCTCTCTACAACTGGATTTCAGGAATTGGGCTCAGTGTTTAGTGTTTAGCTGTGAAACTCCCCTGCTTCTATCAGCTACTGGATAAAGGCTCTATGAGGACATTTAAAGCAGTTATCAATTTCATTATGGAGAAAGGAAATTTAAGCTAGCCTCTCCACTATTGTTTAGATTCTTAGTTGGTGTCATCCTTTTTGTTCCATGGATATTTCCCTAGTGCCATATTTCTCTAAATCTATGACTCCCTCTATTAAGGTATCCTTTCTTGCTCTCTTTCTCTATTTCCCCCCAACTAGACCTTCCTGATCCCTCATGCTCTACTCCCCACTGCTCTTCTTTCAAGAGAAGAGCTCCCCCCCTCACCCCTCAGCCCCGCTGTGCTCCCAATTTGCTCAGGAGATTTTGTTCCTTCCCTTTCTCCAAGTGTTGTGGTATGTCTCTCTTAGGGTCCTCCTTGCTTCCTAGTTTCTCTGGGGTTGTCAATTGTAGGCTGGTTATCCTTTGCTTTATATCTAATATCCACTTATGAGTGAGTACATACCATGTTTTTCTTTCTGTGTCTGGGTTACCTCACTCAGAATGGTTTTTTCTAGTTCCATCCATTTACCTTCAAATTTCAAGATTCCATTTTTTTTCCCCGCTGAGTAGTACTCCATTGTGTAAATGTACCACATTTTCTCTATCCATTCTTCAGTTGAGGGGCATCTAGGTTGCTTCCAGTTTCTGGCTATTACAGATAATGCTGCTATGAATATAGTTGAACAGATATACAGATTCAATGTAATCTCCATCAAAATTGCAGCACAATTTGTCACAGAGTTTGGAAGAATAATATGCAACTTTATATGGAAAAAAATTTAAAAAAACCCAGGATAGCCAAAAAACCCTCTACAATAGAGGAACTTCCAGAGGCATTTTTATCCACACACCTATAAAAACATGATTTTTGACAAAGAAGCTATAATTATACAATGGAAAAAAGAAAGCATCTTCAAATGGTGCTGGCAAAACTGGATGGTGACATGTAGAAGACTGAAGATAGATCCATATCTATCTCCATGCCAAAACAAAGTCCAAATGAGTGCAAATGAGTTGTTTTATTTTTTTATGGGCAGCTTTACCATAGACTAGAATTTCCTAGAAGTCTCTTAATTTGAGACAAAATTAACAACAAAGCATAAAACTAAACAATCCATTTGACATCTAGGCCTCCTTTAGGATTATCACTTGAGCAGGTTACCAGATTCAAATAGTTACGTGACAGTTTCCTTCTGAAGCAAAGGATGAAATTATAACTGTTATTATAAAATGTAATTTCTTTTACAGAAATGTATGATATGAAGGCTTCTCAAAACCAGTTATCTAATTGGTGTTTGTGCATGATATTTTTACTTCAAATAATTATGTCACTTTTTAAATGCAAACCAATATATATACATATATATGTATATGTACATTATATATAAAATAGAAAATTGATTCAAATCTACATAATTTTAGTGCTCTAAAATCAGACTATTTATAATTTTCATTTTCTAATGAATGTAATTTTTCCAGTTTGTGCTTCCTTTAGAAACGAATATAATGTTAGCTAAGGCAAAATATTTGAAAGATATTCTTTGGATTGGTTAAACAGAGCCACAGAGCTAGCTTTGTATTGGCTTCCTAAATCTCCTGTCCCCTTTCTGAGACACAACTGCATTCTGGCAGCCAGCTTATCACTGTCTCCACAGCCCACTGGGATGTGACAAGACTCCATGTGTCTCCATAGGTAAGCTATTCATGCTAATCTGACTTGCATTTTCTCAGACACAGGAAGGGAATTCCATTGTCTTCCCAGGTCACTGAGTAAAACATCTGCTTCAATACTGTAATGGTCTGCCATCCATTTTCCTTTTCAATCACAATTTTATTTGTTTTCTGACAATTAACAATATTCACTACTAACACGTTAATACAGGAAAAATTCAATTTCATGAACATACTGACAAATAGAAACAATCAAGGTTTGGTTTCTTGTAGGAATTGGTCACAAACACTTCAGGTAGGCAAATTGCACAGAGTGTTGTTTTGGCAAATATGCATATCATTTGGTTAGGGAGATCAGAAGTTTATCTTTTAAGTGTTGAAAAAATACTTTCATTCTTTTATTTAAAAGTGGTTTGATGGGAGAGCTTGTAGGTTCAAGATACCTTTATTCAGATAAATACCAGTCAAATGCAAGCCAGAGCATGCCAGGGGCAGCCGAGCAGCTAGGCCAGGGAGAAGGGGAAGGAGAAGAAGGGCTTCCATTCGCTCTGCGGTCCCTTAAGGGCCCATGCATCATCCTGACCTCACCTTGACCACGCCTTGACAGGCATGGTCAGGCACACCTGTAGACAGCCTTTATAGGCGTGGCTTACTATCCCCTACAGTGGTTATTTGAAGGCCAGAAAATTGAATCAGTATTTACAAACACTTGCCACCAGCAAAACCAACTGTAGAGTTGCCTGTGACCTCTACAGAAGCATGTATGTACACACACACGTACACACACACACACACACACACACACACACACACACACACTCCATACAGAAAACAATAATAAAATTAATAATAAATTTAAAATGGCATTTTGGTTGCACATAATAAAAATAAGCTTTCCAACATGGACTGTTCAGTTTACAGAGTTGAAGAAATTTGCAGTCAGCTTGGAAAACTATCAGGGAGGACAGATCAAAGAAATTTAATATCTTATAAATTGAGTGTACAGAGAACAAATTCTACTAAAATTGGAATTTGTGGGAAATCACTATATAATATTAAAACATGACAAAGACTTATGGGAGAGAGATGACAAAAGAAAGTTCCCATTTGAAATTCTATAACATGCTCCATTGTGTAAATTACTAGATGAAGATTGTAGATGAAAAGAAAATTTCACCCAGAAAAGCAATACAAAAAAATGTACACTCACTGAGGAGGCTTACATTTCTACATTTCTCTATTTTTAAGACACACTGATGATTATTCTTTATTTGCTTCTTATTATTTTGGTTTTTGTTTTGAGAAAGAGGAGAAAGGGGAGAGGGAGAGAAAGAGGAAAGAAAGGGGAGAGAGATCATGAAGTTGGGTGAGGAAAGAGCTGCTAATGGTCTGGATGAATTGAGGAGGGGGAATGCATTCAAAATATATGGTATGAAAAAAAGTAAGGAGAGTAAAAAAGACCATCAACAGAAACAACAACAAAACATCTGTGGAAATTTTATAGCTTTAAGATGGCACAAATTATAACAACTTAAGTGTGGATTTTTTACGAGATTTAATTTATTTGATAGGTATGAGGGTTTTGCGTGCGTGTGTGTGTGTGTGTGTGTTTAAGTTTGTAGTCACATGTGTGTCTGGTAGCTACAGAAGTCGAAGGAGCCCAAAAGATTCCCTGCACTTGGAGTTAGAGATGGTTGTGAAACATCTTGTGAGTGCTGGGAACTGAGCCCAGCCCCTCTGCACTGCAGTAATTACTCTCTGAACCAATGAGCAGCTGTCTGTCACTCCAGCTGTTGAGCTGACATTTTATGACATATGTGTCACACACACAAAAAAAAACCAACAAGAACAAGAACAGCTTTCCTTATCTTGGTTTATGCTATTCAGAGTCTATATTCTATCATTTTTAAAATGAATGAGATTAGCCCAGTTGCTTCTGCATCTAATCAGAGGAACACTGAGATTGAATAGTTACTTCTGTCTCCCTACCAACTTTCTTCTCCCATGTCTACCCCAATCCCACAGAAATGGAAGATATGAAGAAAATATTCAAATGACTGACAATGTATTGTTGAACCAAGCAGAAATAGCTTAAAGGCAAAACTGAGGGAAACATGTGAAACTAACATATTTGAATTTGAAGACTTAAAACATAAGAAAGTCATGGAAATGCTTTAAAAATGTTGTGTGTGTTCTCTGCCATAATACTGAGCTTCAGACACTATAGACTAGTATCTTAGAAGTTCTGAAAGGAACACAGAGCAATGCATTTGTAGGCAGTCTATTTGTATTTCAAGAAGACAGTAACAAATCAGTGTTCTCTAGCAAAGCCCTAGCGCTGGGAATAAAGGCATGGATGAAAATCTGCTTGATGACAAACTATGTTGGACTATCAGATGAACCAAAGCAAAGAAGCCACAAATGAAAACGCAGTGACAAATGGATATTGGCTGCTTATAGCTTTGAAATTGATATTTAATAAAACTTGGATGTGAACTTCCATAAATGAATGTGAATGCTACATATGTTCCAATTTACTAATATGCAAAATGTATAAAAATTATATAATTCTACTTTGTATTTGTTTACACACCATCTGCCTTTCCCCTTCTTCCCTCCCCCATGATCACACATGTTTGCATGTGTATATATTTGGCATATGAGAGAAAATTATCATTATTGTCTTTCTTCCCCTATTAGGGACCATCTTTCTCTTTCCTTACTCCTCACTCACCCTAATTACTCCTCACTACAATTTAAATATTTTCTTCTCCATCTAGTCCTATATCTACTTCCATTCTTTTCTCTCTCTCTCTCTCCCTCTCTCTCTCTGTCTCTCTCTCTCTCTCTCTCTCTCTCTCTCTCTCTCTCTCTCTCTGTGTGTGTGTGTGTGTGTCTGTGACAAATGTAGATTTAATGGTGAAAGAGAACATTTAATATTTGTTTAACTTAATACTGCTTATTATGAAGATTGCTAGGTTCATCCATTGTTCCTGCAAATGGCATTTCATTTTTTCTTTAATGCTGAATAAAATCTGTTGTATGCATATCATATTTTTCAATCTTTCTTTTATTTTTAATCGTGTGTGTGTGTGTGTGTGTGTGTGTGTGTGTGTGTGTGTGTACATGCATTAGTCTAATAAGTCTAATTAGTCAAGGTACATAGAATCAAGTTATCTCTGGAATTTGAGTTACAATAAGGCACCTGGCACAAGTCTTTTGAAATAGCAATTCATCCTCCTAACTGTTTGGACATTATTCCATTCCTTCCTATTTTATTTATCCATGTCTTTGGTGAATATTTAGGCTCATTCCACAACGTGGGTAGTAAACAAATATAGTGATAAATATAGAAGTGCAAATATCTATTTCCTTGGCATATGGATATAGATTCCTGTAGATATCCTGTCCCACCTGTTTCCATAGCCTTTTAGACCCAAATAAACACAGCATCTTACATTATTTATAAACTGTTTGGCTGATGGCTTAGGCTTTTTACTGGCTAGCTCTCTCTTAATTATTATCCCATAAACACTAATCTGTATTTCTACATGGCCTTATTTTACCAGTGAATGCCTGGAGTCCTATCTTCCCAGAAGCTACATTGTGTCTCCCTGTCAGCTCCCCTCTGCATCCTCTCCCCAGAATTCTACCCATCTGATAGCCCCACCTAGACTTTCTGCCTGGCTACTAGCCAACCATGTTTTATTCATCAACCAATAAGATAAACATATACAAAAGGATATCCCCATCATCTCCTCTTTTCTGTCTAAATAAAAGAAAGGTTTTAACTTTAACATAGCAAAATTATATATAACAAAACAGTTCTCAATCAAGAACTATAGTTAACAATATTTGGTCCATTAACATTTGGCAAAATTTAAAGAAAATATTCTATCATCTGTCCTATCTTTGTGAGTCTAAATTGTTATATGCAACTTTTCTTCTATCCTCAATGTGTCTGGAGAATGAATGCTCAATGCTGAGACCTTGCTCCTGTCTTACTTACCTCTTATGAGTCCTGGGATTAAAGGTGTGAGCTATAATTCTCTTTTAGTCTTATTCAACTTTGTGTAGATCTCAGTGGCCTAGGACTCACAGAGATCTGCCTACCTATTAATCCTGAGTCCTAGGATTGAAGGTATGTACCATCACCTCCTAGCTTCTGGCTGCTGGGATTAAAGGTGTGTGCCTGGTTTTTATGGTTTGTGACTGACTTTGTTTTCTGAATCCTCAGGCCAGCTTAAATAAATCATAAATAATGTATCACCTCAAAATTCCAGTAACATTCTTTATAGAAATAAGAAAAAATCTTAGAATTTAAATGGAAGGACAAAGAACAAAACCTGTCCTAAGTAGAAAGATCCATGACAGAGCTATTATAACACCTAGTTCCAAATTATGCTACAGAATATAGCTTTAAAACTTAAACATTAAGCCGTGCATTGGTGGCGCATGTCTTTAATCCCAGTACCGGGAAGCAGAGGCAGGCAGATCTCTGTGAGTTCGAGGCCAGCCCGGTGTGCAGAGTGAGGGCCATGTAGGCTCCAAAGCTACAAAGAGAAACCCTGTCTCAAAAAACCAAAAAAAAAAAAAAAAAAAAAACCTTAAACATTAAATCTACCATTGATTCAAAAGCAGACACATAAACCAAGGAATTTAAAAGAGGAAACAGAACTCAGCTCCCTCATCTGCAGCCTTCATTACATTTTTGACAGGTATAAAAAAAAACATGGATTGAAATGAAAAAGAACTGTCTCTTCAGTAAACAGTCTCAGAAAAACTATCAACAGGTAGAAGGATGAAACTTAGATGCATATCTTTCCCCTGCACAGAAATCAATTCCAAATGGGTCAAAGGCCTTCATGTAAAACAGAACCTCTGGTAGTCAATCAGTATTTATCCCTAGCACACGAATGGACTTTGGGAGCCCACTCTACGTAGAGGGATACTCTCTCAGCCTAGACACAAAAAGGAGGGTCTAGGTCTTGCTCCAAATGATGTGACAGACTTTGAAGATCCCTCATGGAAGGCCTGGTCCTCCCTGGTGAGCAGCAAGGGTTTGGGTTGGGGGGGCAGGGGAGGAGGGGAGGGAACTGGGATTGACATGTAAAAGAAGCTTGTTTCTAATAAAAAATAATGCCTTGGTCTAAAAAGAAATCTAAATGTGTCAGAGAAAAACAAAGAAATGCATTTCAAATTATAGTTATAGGCAAGGACTATCTGAAAAGGGCTTAGTAGCATGGAAACTAATACCCCACACCAACCTTTGTGAGTACATGAAATTAAAAATCTTCTGCACATAACAGGACCAATCTACAGTGTGAGGAGCTAACCTATAGAAGGGGGATTCATTTTTGCTAATTATCTATCTGACAGGTAATTACTATCAAGAATCAAAAGGAACTGAAGAAAAAATACCTAAAATGTAAGTAATCTAATATTTTGTGGACAAAGGAACTGGAAAAATTTCAAAAGAAGAAATATGAACAACCAGCAAACAAAGAGGTAAATGAGAGATGGACTGGGAGGAGAGAAGAGAAGAGAAGCTGCACCCGGAATATAAAAGAAATAAAAGAAATAATAGAAGTAAATAAAGAACTACCAATGAAAATTTGAAAAAAAACTCATAAATTTTAGACATCAGGATATGCAGATTAAAGTTAACTATAAATATCATCACATTTAAGTCACAGACCACATATTGAGACAAAATAAAGAATTAAATACAACTACACAATTTAATATGTAGAAATTGAGGAAAATATAAATAAGATCATCTTTGCAGTGTTTGCTAAGGAATTTGAAATAGCTTGAAATTAAACTATAATGTTCAAAGATAAAACAAAAATTCACTTCAATGAAAGCCCTCAAAAAGTCTTATAATATTTACTTTGTAATCTCATAAGATCCTCTAAAATTTTATGTCACTTATTCAAAAATATTTGTGCAAAACTTTGCAATTTCTTGCTGTCCTTACTTCCTTTTTGCAGACATTTTAGTATGATCCATTACATTAAAAGCACACACAATGTCATAATGACTTTTAAACTCATTTGATCTACATAATGTCACATATTATAACTAAACATGGAATGGTGTTACCTAAGTTTTAGTAAATCATTCTATTTCAAGCAAGCAATTATTTGTTTTTCTCCCCTCTCTTTCATGTTCTTTGGGACCATTTTAGGTTTCTGATAAGCTTTGTATGTTTTATCTAAAGAGAAATCCATTATTCTGTTTAAAAAATACAACCCATAACTATCTATCTATCTATCTATCTATCTATCTATCTATCTATCTATCTATATATATATATATATATATATATATATATATATATATGATTCCACAGATATCTATGCACATAATCTCTGAAAATTCATTGGAGAGAATAGTGTCTGTTGTAGACCTGATAAGAAGTTTGATGATAAAAACAGAACAGTTTTTAAGACATAGTAAGCATACTAAAATGTTAGCAACTCCTTTAAGTAATCACATGTATAGTAGTAAATGGTTTATTTTACTTAAAAGAATAACTTGACAACTTGTAATTTTCAAGAGATACTCGTATATTTCCACTGCCTAATGGAAATAACAGCAATTATTGAAGCATCATTATGGGAATTAAATGAAATCATTTAAATTCTGCAGATGTTGAGGAACAGTCTTGGCTAATTGATTTACTCTTCAATACTACCACATTATTGCCACTCTTAATTACATGCCTGTGGTAGGTAAAGTGGTACACTAGGCACTGAAGAAACAGTAAACAGCAGGACAGACAGTCTGGACAGCTATGATTTCATATGAACAATTAAAGGTATGAAAGAAAAACAGGATTTCTAATGTCCTGAATATCATATTCAACCTATTTCACTGGCTATCATCAAAGGACTTACATGTGTACAGTACAACTTAGCAAGCTCATTTGCATCCTTGTATAAATTAAGGGATACAATATTCACACATAATATATTTAAATTTTCAAAGGTTGTCTAAAATTAATACTGATACAAATAGGTCATTGACCCTTATTTTTGCTCTTTCTATTTACTCCCATGAGACCATTCTAATGAAGAAAATAGTTGTAAAGTCAAGATAGTCTCATTAATTGACCTCAAATCAGTGACCTCCTAAGGAAATCACCATACACACAAAGACTTAATCACTTTTTGAAAAATTCTTTTAGCATTTCAGAATTTTATGAAGTATTTTAATTAAGGCAATGTATTTCTTTAGTAAAAGGGCATTATAATACACCGAGTCTGAAAATAATAAATTACTAAATTTATAATGTCAAACAAAAAAGATTCAATAATGAACACATTCTCAGGAAGTTATGTGTTTAATAATGAGAACAAATCATTATCTAATAAAGTGCTCTTGGGACAAAATTTTTAAATTATCTAAAAATAGGTAGTACTTTAGATAAAACATTGAACACTTTATCTAAATATTTGCAGAACCTAGCAAATATAATAAAATAATTATGCTTTTAATGTTTTTCAATATTTAATATTAATAATTGGCCCATTTTGTACAACATATAAATGCCTCTTCATCATGTCAACAGCTTATATAATCGCAATATTCTTCCCTATTCTTAGATAGTAAAGGATAATATTAAATATAGTTGGCAAATTAATTCTAAAATGGTAAGCCAATAAAATAAGTTAGCTATTGAGAAAAACTTTATCAGAATGACCAAGAGAGTGGGGTTCAAACCAAGATCTGACTCTAAGCCAGTGATGGACATATTATTTTCATTGTTCAGTCCAAAATCTCCAAGAGTTATGAGAAATAGTGAAAACTAAAGCAGTTAAGTGAACAGAGAAATGTAAATAGGTAAATCCAAATGTAGAATGACTAGTCATTCTGTGTAATAATTGTTAGAATTGTTAATCCCATAACAGCTCCCCATATCTCTTTCCTTGTTCTCCCTCTGTCATTCTCCCAACTTGATCTTCCCAGTCCTTCATGTTCTCATCTCCCTTCACTACTCTCCTACTACCCTCCCCCTTCACCATGGTCTCAGTTTACTCCGGAGATCTTGTCTATTCCCCCTTCCTGTGGGAAGGGTGTTTAAGTATATCTCTTTTAGAGTTATCCTTGATTTCTAGCTTCTCTGGGGTAGGCAGGTTGTTCTTTGTTCTATGTCTAATATCCACTTATGAGTGAGTATACCCAGTGATTGTCTTTCTGGGTCTGGGCTACCTCACATAGGATTGTTTCTTCTAGGTCCATCCATTTGCCTATGAACTCTGTGGAGGGATACTTTGCCCAGCTAGATGCAAGGGAGAGGGTCTTGGTCCTGCCTCAAATGATATGACAGACTTTGATAACATCAAATTAGGTAACACCATTCCATGTTTAGTTATAAAATATGAAGTTATGTAGATCAAATAAATTTAAAATCATCATTTCATTGTGTCTGCTTTTAATGTAAAGGATCAAAATGTTTGCAAAAAGGAAATAAGGACAGTGAGAGATTACAAATCATATGACAGATTCCCCATGGGAGGCCTCACCCTTCTCTGAGGAGTGGATGGGGTGGAAATATGGGGAGGGGATGAGTGGGAGGACAAGAGAGAGAGAGGGATTTGGGATTAGTATGTAAAACAAGATTGTTTTAATTATTTTTTAAAATGTGTGCAACAGAAAAAAAATATTAGAATCAAATTTGCAACCATATTGCTATAATGATTGCCAAGATAAACCCTTGAACTCACTGAGTAGTGTAGCCTGGCTTCAAACTTGCAGCCATCCTTCTGCCTCAGTCTCTCCAATCTGGCTTTATAGGCAATGTGTGTACCACCATGCCTAACTTAAAGAAGAGCATGACTAAACAACCTCCATCTAAAATGAGAGAGGAGATTCAGCATCATGAAAGCAGTAAGAACAGATTGACTTTCAAGCAACTTTCCCTAAAGGAAACATCTTTGTAACTATGAGCATTTACCAAAACCCAAAAGAAGTAGACTAAGAAATCTGTGGCTTTGTCAAGCTTCTGAATAGAATGCAGGTAGAGTTTTTGGAACTCAATCTTATAATACACTAATAAATTTAATCAAACATAGCAATGTTTTATGAGTCATATATATGTAAATTCTCACTTTAGAGCTTAACATCAAGGTGCAAATAGACATTCCTCCTGGAAACAGTTCCAAGTTGTGGTGAAAATTAACTAAGTATGAATAATAAATTATAAGGAACAAGTGGCTAAGTTAATGGGATAAAGTCATGGATCACAAGAACACTTTTGACATACTTTAGAAAATTACAATACAGATATGTAGCTGTACATACATATGTGTATGCATTATAACATGGAAAGGGAGCATTTACACATGATTTTCAAAACAAGTTGTACAAATATATGTCTAATGCGATTTGCACTTTTACATTACTATCATATGTATAAACTCACACATCTGTGCTGTGTTCTGAATTTTGTTAGCCTCGAATTGCATATGTTGAAACTTAACTCCTAGTATTATATGACATGAGCGTTTTGCTGTGATACAAGCTTTATGTCTTTCATTGGGTTGTAAAAATGTATTGATGATAAATATGTGGTAGATTCACTCCTGAAACATGCTAATCATCATTTCCTAACCCTGATAGAAATATGTCCTCCTACAGAAATAGTGAAATGCCTTCCAACTACAAAATGACCAATGCAAACATTGATACATGTCATAACTAAGAATGTCACACCCATTATGACAAAGAGCAAAGTTATGACATAAATCAAATCTATAGTAGAAAGGAACAACTAGCTTTTCTAAAAATATTCAAATTTGCTAAAAAAAAGTCAATGGAATGACAGTAAAGGAACTAAAACTGAATATTTTCATACCTGAGTCAATATTATTGTTTAGTTTTTAATTACTACTCATATTTACATATCCATACCCGCATTCCCTTGCCCTCTCATCCTCCAATATTCCCCACCAACTCCCCAAACCCACCTCCCAACTCCTCCCCAGAGATAGTGAAGACCTCAATGGGGGCCCTTCAAAGTCCATCATATCATTTGGGGGAGGGCCTAGGCCTTCCTTGCTGTATCTGGGAATGGGCTCCCAAAGTCCATTTGTGGTCTAGGGATAAAGACTGGCTCCACTGTTAGAGGTCCCATAGACTGTCTTGGCCTCCTAGCTGGCACCCCCATACAAAGAGCTTGGTTTGGTCCCATGCTGTTTCCCCAGCTTTATGACTAGGGTCTCCATGCTATCAGTAGGTTAGGTCCTCTGTTTCTGTGGGTTTCTCCAGCCCACCGTGGCTCTTTTGCTCATCCCTCCTCCCTCTCCACAACTGGATTCCGGGAATATGGTTTAGTGTTTAGGTGTGGGTGCCTGCTTCTGCTTCGAACAGCTACTGGGTGAAGGCTCTAGGAATGGTAACCAAGGTAGGCATCAATCTCATTATAGGGGAAGGGCATCAATGGCATCCTCTCCACCACTGCCTGGCTTCTTAGTTGGGGTCATCCCTGTGAAACCCCTAACATTTTCCCTGTGCCAGATCTCTCTCCAAATTTGAACTGTCTTCCTGTATCAAGGCATCTCCTTTCTTGCCCTCCTCTATTCCTCCCTGTCTCGGTTAAAGAATGGATAGAGAAAATATGGTACATATACACAATGGAGTACTACTCAACAGAAAAAAAAAAAACAATGGAATCTTGAAATTTGCAGGAAAATGGATGGAACTAGAAGAAACCATTCTGAGTGAAGTAACCCAATCACTCAAAGATAAACATGGTATGTACTCACTCATATGATTTTAGACATAGAGCAAAGGATTGCCAGTCTACAATCCAAACCGCCCTAAGATCTAGGAAACAAGGAGGAACCCAAGAGAAGATTGAATAGTCCCTCGAAAAAGGGGACGGATACAAGAACCTCTGACCAAAGTGGGAGTGGGGGGGAGTGGAGAGGAAGGAGATGGGAAGGGGAGAAGGTGAGAGGGGAGGAGAACAAGAGGACTGAATCAATATTCCATAATATTATTATTCAGCAATGTCAAAAATTAAAGAATTGTCCATAAAAAAATCAAAATATGGAAATGGGTGGCTTGAACACAAATTAAGCAAACAAATAAACAACAATAAAAAACCTTACAGATGCCTAGGCCCAAATGCAGCGCAACGAATTGGCCTGCCCCATGTACCTGACCAGCAGTCCCAAAGCTGCAGGATCTCCACAACACAGAGCGACAACAGGATATCCAGGAAGAGTCCTGGTAAGGGTCCAGTTTTGATAGTGGAGCAGAAACCAGTGGCTTTGGAACAGACCAATGACTCTGCAATGAACACTGCATGTAAAGCTTTATGGACAAAGGTGTTTACAGCATGACTCACTCTGTAGTGCTGCAGCTTACAGAATGAGGAGTTTTCATTTTTCTCTCTTTTATATTTTTCTCTTGAATGATGTTTTATTTGGAGGGGGGCAGAGACAGAGGGTGGATGCAAAGGGACAAGGGAATGATTGGGATCAAGGTACATGGTGTGAAAGACACAGAGGATAAATGAACTTTAAAAATCTCTATTTAGGTCTTGTGCAGGTGACTGCCATCATGATTTAATGGTAATGATAGCCATGTCATTTCCATAAAGAAAACAGTGAACAGCACTGCTCACCAAAGGAAAATCACTCTAACTTTAGGTTATGTTTGCCATGCTCCAGTGTGGTCCCACATCTGTGCACATATACATAGCAATAACTGGACTAGTGGGTTATATATATTAAAAAGATATGAATTTGGGAATGGGACAAGTTGAAAGGAAAGAAAAAGAGAGGAGATTTGGAAGAAGAAATTGGAGGGATATATGTTTCCTGTGTACATGCATGAAATTCTAAAAAACAAATATAGAAAAATAGAAAAAAGTCTCTACATGTCAGGTAGTTTATAATTCCCAATGAAAGTATCACAAGTGTGAAAGAAGTCACCCAGAAAGTGAAATAAATGCCCACACAATTTTAAATGAATGCCAGCTGTTTTAAATAATCTTAGGCATGTCTCATGAAAACATACTCCACTTTTAGATATAGATGATCAGGGAATTAAGGTGTTCAAGATATTGGAGCCATCAGAAAAGTGTTGAATATATTTCAAATGTTCTGATAAGGAATTTCTAGGTCTGTGAGATGGTGGATAGCACAGGACTTTCCAAATCTTCACAGGAAATCTTGAAATACCTAGAAAATAGGCATCCTATGAGGTGGGTGCTGGTGGAAAAATGCTGAAGCTTCATCAGCAAAGAAAAAAAAAATGTTAGAAAGTGGACTAGAGTAAAAAAGAGCGACTTCATCATGAAAAGCATACCCCTCAAAGGAATATTAGGCAGCACATGCAGAAAGAGGGAGGAATAGAGACTTAAGATAAAGAGACAGCTAAGAAACTGTCCATAATTCTTTCAGTACTAAGAAATGTAGAGATCAGTGGGGAGAGACAGAGAGAGACATTGCATGACATATGAAGTAGCAGTTAACAAAGGAGGGGAGCTGAGAGTCTCAGAAAACATAACACTGTACTCATCACTGAGCAAACTTGCAGTCCGACTAATAGGATTCCTGGGGTCCAGTTAACATACATGTTCCTGAATTATCATCTTTTCCTAGAATTGGTGAAGCAATAGAGACAAAGTTTTCTAAACTCATATGGTATTGCCCACAAAATCAAGTTAAGAGGATATAGAACTTTAAAACTTCATGAAAGAACTCATCAAACTGATGAATTGATAAACAACTTCAAGAAAAAAGTGTCAATCTCCATGATAAAGATAAAATACTTGCCATCAAGTTAAATAATACAACAAAAAATATCATTCACTGTGCCCAAGTACATCCAATTCCAGAGATGCAAATGTGATTTAACAGGTGCAAAGCAATAAATGAAAATGTGTAAGGCATGAATCATAATCATTTCAATATATGCAGTAAAGGCTTTAGACAAAGTTCCAAGAAGAAGGAGGAGGAGGAGGAGGAGGAGGAGGAGGAGGAGGAGGAGAAGGAGGAGGAGAGGAGGAGGAGAGACGACGACGACGACGACGACGACGAAGAAGAAGAAGAAGAAGAAGAAGAAGAAGAAGAAGAAGAAGAAGAAGAAGAAGAAGAAGAAGAAGAAGAAGAAGAAGAAGAAGAAGAAGAAGAAGAAGAAAGAGAAGAAGGAGGAGGAGGGGGAAGAGGAGGCGAATAAGAACAATGAAGATGACGATAAGGAGGAGAACTGAAAGTAGAATTGGATGTAATATATACAAAATAATAAAAAATAATAGATTAGAAAGTTATAACCAATATCACACTAGATGAGAAAAATCTCTAAGCATTTCCTCTAAAATGAGATGAATCCTAGAAAGTTATAGCAATAAGAAAGAAGAATAAAGTAACAGGAATAAAAATAAGAAATGAAGAAGCCAAATTTTACATTTAAAAGACCCCAGAAAATTCCATCAGTAAACATTTTTCCTTTTTAAAATTTCTTTCGTTGAAATTCAGATTTTGTAGTTTATTTCCAATGATTACACTATTTTTCCAGGAACCCCCTTTTTAATGATTAAGATTATAATATAATTACTACATTTCTCTCTCCTATTTTGAACACCAAAGGTCAGTAATTTTCCTATCCATCTATAACAAACAGAAAGAAATTAAGAAAACAACCCTATTCATACTAGCTTCAGAAAAATAAATTATATATTAATCAATATAAGCAAGGAAAAGATATGTTTTATTTTCATTTACTTACAAGCAATATATGTACACAATTATCCAGATATACTCTTCCTGGAAATATACACAAATTAATCTAAGCCAGTACAGAGTTATCCAAGTATCCATGCACAGAAATACTTGTATATCTATGTACTACAGCAATATTACATTGGCCAAGTTATGTGATCAACCCAGCTGTCTATAAACAGATAAATTGATTAAGGAAATGTGGTGTGTGTGTGTGTGTGTGTGTGTGTGTGTGTGTGTGTGTGTGTGTGTGTGTGTGTGTGTTGTGTGTAAATGCATTTAGCCATAAAAAGAACAAAATTGTGTTGTTTGCAGGAAAATACCTGTGACTGAACTTCATCATATTAGTGGAATAATCTAGATTTGGAAAGACAAATAATGTACATTTCATTCACACATGTACCCTGGATATATTTTCTTTGTCATTTGGAAAACAAGCAGGGCTGTTTGGGAAACAAGAAGCAGTGGGGGAAGAGCAATTGCAGTACTCATAGCAATGGCTATGACACAGCAAGAAATACACTTACATGAAAATGTCTTACAGAATATATCACTGTACACAGAAAATGTACACCAATGAAAATAAAGAAAATAAACCAACAAAATGGATTTAAAATGGTGGGTGTTGGATTCTGCATGCAGGGCAATTCACCAGGAACAAATTAAAAATGTCGAAATTGACACTGCGAGAGACATAAATCCTGAATTGATGCTGTGTGAAAATGTGATGTTGCTCTATCTTCACACATTCACATCAGACTGTAGGTCAAATACCAACTGTTACAAAGGCAGTGAAAGAACTGGAGCTCTCTCGCTGCCTCTAGAGAGAATAAAAATTGGCATACTAACTATAAAAACTTGCAGTAATATAAGCTAATGACCTGCAAAATAATATTCCAAATCTAATTATATATACAAATGAAATATGCACATATACTTGCACACTGAAATGCATATTCATAATGTTATATTATAGAGAAATTAAAATAAATGCTAGAAAGGATAAATAAGGTACAATTTGTTATAATAAGGACATAATGGGATACAGTTCCATACAATAAAATATTATTATATTACATCTTGTATGGTGTTTTATATTTTACATTATTACACATATCATAACATAATGTAACATAATATAACATAAATAACTGATTGATTTATTATAAATGATAAATTCCCCTCAGTGTGACAACAGAAATGACACTTAAACATGAGAAATTTAAGAGGAATTATACTAATAGATCTCAGAAAATGGAGATGCATTGCATCCCACAGCAAGGAGTCCCAAGGAAGGAGCCTAACTAAGTGTCAGAAGAGGAAAAGAAGAGGTGACTTCATTCTGTTTGAGGTACAAGATGAAATATGGGACCTTTCACTGGTGCACTTGAATGTCATTAAACACACCATAGTCAAGGGACAGCAAGGAGGAGGAGCTTATGCTTGGGACAACACTTCCATAGTGATACTCCCAAAGGAACTCAAAGCAGCCAGTTTTGAAAAGGTTAGGAAGGGATATAAGTTTTAAATATCCATAATACAGCAAATAATTTATTTTATAATAAAATCAATGCAATTTATTATATAATGATAAATTATGGTAGGCATAACAAAGTATTCAAAGTATGATTTGAAATATGAGACAATTTTAAAACATGCAAAATATTCAGGTCGTGTTCAATTTGGGAGAGATAGGGAGAGGGAGAGACAGAGCCAGAGCATGAGAAAATGAACATAGCCTTTCCACATCATCTAGAAAAGGAATTTAATGGCATGGTAATGTGTGATGTCTCCAACAGGCTTGGGAAAACAAATGAGAAGAGATTGCTTAGATCTTAATATTAACAATAAAAGATATCATGTCTCATATTTGGAGCAAAAGAAGCAATGGGAAGGGGGTGTTAGTGAGTACCATGCCCAATATATTTATCCCTGAGTCAGTGGTAGCTGATGGAGGGCATAAAGTCTTCAAGCAAAGGAAATTGTGCTTCACCCAACCTAGACAATGAGGGCTCTGTTCACAGAGAAGGTCAGTAGTATAGAAGCACAACCCAGTCTGCTTTTCAGAATTCAAAGAGTCTGCATCTCTTTGGGGCTCTACTTTACTGGGAGCTGCTTGTCAGACCAGTGAGCTACACATGCTATAAGGGCAACACCAGAACCTGGCAGAAATGTTTAGTGTTATAAAACTTACATTTAAAAGGTCACACAAATGGGGTACAGATCCAAATAGAGAATTCTCAATACAGGAATCTCAAATGGTCAAAAGGCACCTAAGGAATGACTCAACATCCTTAGCCATCAGTGAAATGCAAATCAAAACAACTCTGAGATACCATCTTACACCTGTCAGATTTGCTAAAATCAAAACCACCAATGACAGCTTATGCTGGAGAGGATGTGGAGAAAGGGGAACACTCCTCCATTGCTGGCGGGAATGAAAATATGTACATACTGATTTGGAAATCAGTATGGCAGTTTTTCAGAAAAATGGGAGTCAGTCTACCACAAAATCCAACAATTCTCCTATTAGACATATACCCAAAGGATGCACATTCATACCACAAGGACATCTGTTCAACTATGTTCACAGCAGCATTATTTGTAATAGTCAGAACCTAGAAGTAACCTAGATATCCCTCAACCAAATAATGGATAAAGAAAATGTGGTACATTTACAAAGTGGAGTACTACTCAGTGGAAAAAGCACAATGAAATCTTGAAATTTACAGGCAAACGAATGGAACTAGAAGAAACTATCCTGAGTGAGGTAACCAAGACTCAGAATGAAAAACATGATATGTACTCCCTCATAGGTGAATATTAGACATATAGCAAATGATAACCAACCTATATATAAGGAAAGCAAGGAAAGAGATATCTCAAAAAAGGGAACCATTTATGGACTTATGGAGAAACCTGGCCATAGGGAAATCTCCAGGAATCTACAAGGATGACCCTAACTAAGAATCTAAACAGTAGTAGAGAGGCTACCTTAAACATCCTTCCCCTATAATGAGATTGATGACTACCTTAAATGCCATCATAGAGCCTTCATGCTTTAGGTGATGGAAGCAGAAGCAGAGATTCACAGCTAAGCACTGAGCCAAACTCCTAGAATCCATTTGTAGAGAGGGGGCTGGGGGTGATGAGCAAGACAATGCTGGGTAAACCTACAGAAACAGCTGACCTGAGCAAGTGGGAACTCAATGACTCCAGTCTGACAGCTGGAGAACCAGCATAGGACCAAACCAGGCCCCCAGAAAGTGGGTGTCAGGGAGCCTGGGCAGTACATGGGGCCTCTGGCAGTGGAACCAGTATTTATTCATAGTACATGAATCGACTTTTGGAGCCCATTCCCTATTTAGGGATACTCTCTCAGCGCAGATATATGGGGGAGGGCCTAGGTCCTGTCCCAAATGATGTGACAGACTTTGATGGTCCCCCATTCCAGGCCTCACCCTTCCTGGGGAGTCTAATGGGGAAGTGGGATGGGGGGTTCCTGGGGGGAATGAGAGTATGGGAGGGAGAGGGAACTGGAATTGGTATATAAAATAAGATTGCTTTTAATTTAAAAAAACTAAAAATAAAACATCATATAGCTAACATTAATTACATGAAAATTGACAAGGCAATGTTTCCAAACATTGTATTGACTTGAAATTTATGTGTATTAAATTACAAATATCCCAGAAATACAAATATTATCAAATATTTAAAAATAACTCAATGACAATGTACATGGGAAGCATTATAAAACCAAATTCAGTGCAGGATGATGAGACTAATGTTTGACCTAGAGATTATGAACAGAACTAACATGAAAATTTAAATATAAACAGTGGAGTTCAAGAGGGATCCTAGGTACTGTTCTAACTCCTTGAGAGAGTAAATACTTCAGTTAATGCCTTGATTCAAATCACGCACCCCAAAGCAGCTCTGATTTAAATATTTAACAACCAGCAGGTTTTGTGTTCATTTGTATTTTACAACAAGACTACTGTCTGCTCATAGGACACACTGAGAGAAGAGCTTCTTGACCTTGAATATATGACACTGTGGCCTGGCACCAAAATGATTTGTTACTTACCATGCCAAGTATATTTTCCCCACAAGCATTTATGGAAAACCCACTATTACCATGATCTGTGTGTTGGGGAGGTAGTTGAAAGAAATAACCATGAAAGAACTTCTTTCCCCAAACACATCTTACCCTAGTGGCTAGCATGTGTACATTTGCAGAACACATAGGAAGCCACTGTGAGTGGAACCCCATATATGGAGGGGAAAATTTACATTAAGCATAAAACATTTAGATCATTCAATACTAGTGTAGTCATATCAAAAATTCTGGTCACTTTTGTTTAGAGATGTAGAGAAAATGAATGGCAACCAGGTGTCTGTGTGGTGAAGAGTCACTTCAGCTGCCATGCTGAGAGACGATTGAATGGTATTGTGGCAGTGTTACAAGACAAAGGCTGACATGACTTGGGGAAAGTTGTGAAAATAAGATGATGGGATGCTGATCATTCTGATCTGACCACTACAATTTTTATATGTTGATATAGAACAGTTCCTGCTCCAAAGACAATACAAGATAGATTATTTTGAGCCCCGAACCCTGATTGAATGACACATTCTTCTGTGAAGAGGTTACATTATCTTTACAGTCACAGATGAAAATGGAGTCATAAATCAGAGTATTTGTGAAATGCATTGGGAGAGGGGATCAGGTATGCCGCTTACAACAGAGTGAGGCAGATGCTATCATAAAACATTCTCAGCTCAGAGCGTTAAGGAAAGCAGTAGTTTGCTGCAAATATACTCCAAAAGTTTCAATTGACAGAGAAAGGATTTTCAGTCAGGGTAGTAGTGAGTGATCATTGACTTATTGCAGGGACTAAAATAGACCAAGATAATTGTGACTCTTGACATGAAAATTTCCAAATTCCTGAAATCATAAGATTTTAGTCAGCCGGGCGGTGGTGGTACACACCTTTAATACCAGCACTCAGGAGGCAGAAGCAGGTGGCTCTCTGTCAGTTCGAGACCAGCCTGGTCTACAAGAGCTAGTTCCAGGACAGCCTCCAAAGCCATACAGAAACCCTGTCTCAAAAACAAAAACATACAAAAACAAAAAAAGATTTTAGTCAATCAATCTGCCTTTTTCAAGGAATTTCATACTGAAATGTTGTATGATAATCTATAAATATACAAATTATGTGTCTCCTAAAGTAATATGCATAAAAATATACTATATATCATGATACATTACAAAATCCCAAGTAATAAAAAGAATGATGAGAATCAAGTGAGATGGATCTATTAAAATGGATCTATAAAAGAAAAAAATATTGAGAAAATCAGTTGAGATCATTCATGGACTCACCCTGGAGAGCAGTAAAGTAGGTTGGAAGGTACTGGGCATCATGCTAAGGCTCAAAGCCTCAAGAATGAATGAACAAATGCACCATCCATCCAATGAATTTATACATGGCTTGCTATCTTAAACTCTTGAAAACAGGGCAGAAAATATGGTTTCCTGATATAGCAATAGGCTACCATAGAATACTAAAGGAAATATAATATGCTTAGTTTATTTTTAAATGTGTGTGCATGTTCCTAATTAGGTTGCACAAGGATACATGGGTGTGTGCGTGTGCATATACACGTCAGAAGTCAGTCTTGGGTCATTTTTCAGAACATTGCCTACCTTGTTTTTGTGAAGAAAAAGTCTTTAAATAACTTTGAGCTTGCCTATTAGGCTAGTGTGGCCAAGCAGTGACCCTCTAGTTGTCCATATATCTACTTCCCCAGTGCTGGGATTCTATATAAGAGTATGTCACCTCACCCAGTCTATTTTACATGAGTTTTAGGAATGAAACTTAAGGCTTCTTGTCTGCATGCTAAATACTCTACCTAACCCCTCCTCTCACCCATAAAATTCCACCAACATGGGGACCTAAACAAGATCTTGACAAAGATGGCCCTAATAAAAATGCTAACATGGAATAGGGAAAGCTCAGAAGACCCGAACCCCAGACAAAGAACTACAGAACACTAAAGATAGCTGAGAGCAGGAGAAATAGTATTTCCTGGGGGGCTAAGACATTAATTGCTTCTCCAAAACCAATTCTAGTTCTAAATTTACACTGGACTTGAGGCTTTGTTTCCATGCAACTAGTATAGATTTACCTTCAATATGGCAAACAATAGAAAAAAAAATTCTACTTATCCTACACATTGTACCTGAATTAAAGTCATTTATCTCCTAATGCTCTTCTGAGTTCCATTCATGTATTTGGAGTTCCCATTTTTTCATATTGCTCAGTTATACGCATGTTGTTTTGGTTTTTCTAAGCAGGATTTTACTCTGGAGCCCAGTGTTGTGAGTAAACTGTACCAAAAACATGAATGAATACTTCTGTGTTTTTCCACAATATTAGAATTGATTGAACTATAAAATCATTTCATTGACACCAATTTGACACATAATTCATTCTCCTTGGTAACCTAGCTATAGACAATAAGAGTCTTATATTCCAAAGTTACTTATCAGTAATAATTTTCATATCACACATCACAAGTCAATATAGCTGTATGACTGTATTATATACATGAATACCAGGAAGAATACAAACCAAGAGAGGTTGCAGCAGAGTTCAAGATGCTTTCAAAGTGATATGTAAAGAGCCTGTTTTGTTAAGATAGCAAACCATACCAGTGCCAGGAGAGAGCACCTACTGGAGCTGCTGGAATCAGGGTTGAGAATGAAAATGTTCTGGCTAGAATGTCAAAGGCCAAACCAGGGTCATACATCAGAAAAGAGTGTATTTAGCCTATGGTCAAGAGGGGTAAACAGGTGGACAGTTAGCCTGGGAGTCTCTCCCAATCTTCTCCCGTGCATCCTTTATGTACAGACCAAGGAACACATGATAGTTTGGTGGAAGCCTATGAGAGCTCAGTGTTAAGTGTCTATCATGTTAAGGCTTCCAAGTGAGGGAGTTACATTCCTTTCTTGGTTGGTATGTCTGAGAAGTTCTTGGACATACTTTTTCTGATATAATTTTAATATGCAGATGTACCCTGCAGTTTCAATTAGCCCTAATAAAACAGAACAACTCATTTCTACTTCTAGAAATAAATCATTTATCAATCTGTGATGAATACATTGAACCTGAACTCATTTCTAGTAGGGTGGTGTGGGAAGGCAACACCCATGTATGAAGCTCTTGACTTGATAGTCTAACCTAGACAACTAACAAAAATACATTCCCAAAATAAGTAAAAAATATAAAGGGGTTATGTGTTCATACAAAAAATATTCAATAAGATTATATGTTTCAGATGATTTTTAAAAAGATATTTAACATGAACTTTTCAGAAAATTTAACATACAATCTGTTAACTAACATTTTCTCAAGATATAATCATAAATTCTCCATTACTAACCTCTTTTTTCCCCAAAAGGACTATTTTAACAGAACTCTTTTTTATCAGATCATTTGCTATCTATCACCTGCTATGACAAAGCTATAGAATAAAAGTTTATTATCAAAATATAATACCAATGTTAATGCCACTCAACTCAGATACTACAACAGATATTTAAAGTTGCAAGTGGATTCCTTCCCATGTAAGTGTACATAAATATATCACAGTGAAAGGCCAATATAGCACCATTACAAACTGAAGTATCCCAGTGTTTGTAAAAAGCAGTGACAGTGACGGTGTACTGTCTATTTTGTTTACATGAGCTTCTGGCTTGAATGGCTTCAAATAATGACCATGGACATTTTCACAACTCCAATGGCTTTCTTTCTGAAAAAAGCAGACCCAAGCTGTCTCAAAAGGATCACTGGATAATATATTATATAATATATATATATATATATATATATATATATATATTTGCCTCTTGATAGTGATAGGTCTGCCTTCCTTTGCAGCCCCAAACTTAAAGCTAGATTGCCCTCTTCCTGCCTCTATAGTCACATGACCTTCTCTCGGCTGCTCTATTCCATCTCCTTTTAGTTTTAAGCACATGAATTATATTAAATTTATGGTATACTCTAATCAAGTATTGCTTCAACTTAATTTGACTACTACTGTAAAGCTCTGTTCACAAATTCGGTCACATTAAGGGCTTAAATTTGGGGGGTCAGTATTTAATCCATTATGCTATTTATATATACAAGTTTAGATACTTCTATGTGAAATAACTAAAATATAACCTTAGGTATATTCTATTAGTAGTGACCATACTAATAAGATTCCTTTTTCTAGTTCTGTGAATAATGTAATTAGTATATCAGAAGGAATCACCTTGAATAATATAGATATTTTAACAAAATTGATTGTTCTAATACAGGAATGTGGGAGATCTTATCTTCTTTTAGTCTCTTTAATTTCTTTCAAAAGCACTTTAACATGATCATTGAAAAGATGTTCAAGTCTAAGTTTACTCTAATGTTTTCTTTATGTGTGTGTTGGATGTGTTCTTATCATTTAAAAACAATGTAAACAAATTTTTCTTTGGCAATCTGTACCATAATTTATTTTTATGCCTGATTGCTTTTTCTAGTGTGTAAAACTTTGCTGAATGAGAGTGATGAAAATTAACTTTATCTATTCACCCATAGTCTAATGTAGGGTATAGTGTTGTTAAATGACCTTCATCATGTTGTAGTACATTCCTCCCTTACATTATTTGACAGATATTATATGCTTTCAACTTCCTCTTCTACACCTACTGAGATGAACATAGGGAATTTTCTCTTGTTCTGCTAATGAGATATCGTGCATTTATTGATTAGAAATATGTTAAAATATTTTAACATCTTTTATGTGACTCTCGTTAGGTTTTATGAATAATTTTAAAGGTTGGTTTTGGGGTTGACAATTTTTGTTGAGGAATTTTGTATCTATATTCATCTAGGACAATCTCCCTTACCTTGTTGTTATTGCTCTGTCCTTGTGTGGTTATAGAATCAGGTAAATGCTGGCCTCCTAAAATAGATTTCAAAGATGGTAACTCATTCTATTTTTTTAAGTAATTAAAAAAGATCAGCATTTAAAATAATGTTTGGCAGAAGTCAAAAGTCAATTCATCTACTCTGGAACTTTTTGTGGTGGAATTTTTCTAAATCCTGATTCTATCTCCTTGCTTGTTAGAGATATATTCTGGCTTCCCTTCATGACTTGCCTTTGGTAAACTGTATACATTAAGGAACCATCTATTTCTTCTACAAGATCAAATTTATGCTTATATATTTGACCATAATAATCTCTGGTTCTTAAGTCAAATCAGATATTTGTTGGTTAGTCCCTCAAGCTTTGTGCCACCATTGCCTTAGCATATTTGTCCTTACAATTTTCTTTTTTAAACCATCTTTTTCATTTTATCCACCAATCCCAGTTCCTCCTGTCTCCCTTCCTCCCACTCCCTCACCTTTCCCCACCCCACCACTTGCTTCAGGTCTCTTAATTGTTGAAAAGTTCATTATGAATTCAATTCAATACAATTTCTAGTAGGGAGTCTCTAATTTTTCTTATATGGATTTTTGATTTTGGATGTGATTTTAAGAATTGTCTACTTCATGAGTTTATGTAATGTTTTGAGTAGATATTTATGTCTGATAGTAGTCACTTATGTGCTGTACACATTTTAAAAAGAAGTCCTGCCTTTTTTCTCCAAGTGTTTGTAAAGGAGAAGGAAAGATGTCAAAATGTATCAATTTCATTAGGTCCTAACCTGAAAGTAATTTACATTATGAAATCCAACAACACAAACTTATCTGACATTTTTCTCCTGATATTTCCATTATAAACCTATCCTGAGGAAATTATAAGTCAAAACCTTTACTGAAGGACATGGAACTCTTTGTAATAGCAAATAGTCTAATTAAGCGTGTAGCCTCTAATTATAAATAATTCTATCCAGGCATTTATATTCAATGACACACACAGATAACAACAATGAAACAAACAGACAACCCAAAAAGTGTCATCAAGTTTTATATATGTACTGGAATAGAAATTCTAAAATACAATTGTAGAAAAGGACAAAAGCAGAAATGTAAAGGTTCTTACATCATCAATAGTGCTACGTGAACTGGATTTTCCTAACTTCTCTGCTCTGTTCTGAGAAAGCTCTGATTCATGGAACTTAATATCACATCTTGAATTATATTCCTGACGAGAAAAGTGAGTAAAATGACAGCTACTGTTCTCATTTAGGTCCAGTTCTGGTGATTTGAATTGGTCAAATCTATTTAATTTCCATTTGCCAGTTGATTCACCAGGCTGTCAAGAACACAGTACTTTATCATATGTTTACAATTATGTCTTCCTGTAAATAAGGTTGCCCTCACTAACTACAAAATTCTAAATCCAGTTACTAATAATGCATTAGGGGGAAGAACAAGATGCTTTTGTTGAATTTTAGGTGATTGAAAACATTTAATTATTGGCATTTTCCAATTTCACCATACCCTGAAGACTAATGGAATGTGGCATGGTATAATAAATGTAAACATAATATTATCTAATTATTATTAAGAAAAATAAGAGAATGTTCTGTTGTTTGGATGGCATCAATGCCAGTGAGGCTTGAAATAATCAGAGTGCCACATTTGCCTCAGGCCCTGCCTCACAACATGGCTCTCTTCTTGAGGAGAGAGAACAATACCTCACCTGACTGTTCCTCTTCCACTACTGTAACCCCACTCATTTCTTCCCGGACTTGTTTGTAAGTAGTTCTGTACATACTTAGGTGAATTTCCTCCTATACAGAGAAAATATGGAAAGATTCTTTAGCAGTCATTTTGCTAATTCTGTGAATAAAGTTATAACAAATTTTTAAAAATTAATAAAAAATTACCACTATTAGTACTACTGCTACTGCTGATAAAATAAATGTGTGCCACAATGAGAAAACAATCTTATCCTGTATACTAGATACCATTACTCTGAATTAAATGAATCATTGTTCTAACTTTCAGTTCTGGAATGAAAGAAAGAGAAGAATGAACTTGTATGCACCTTCTTTTGGAAGCACAGGCACAAAACCTCTGATCCTTCCAGGCTGCACAGAAGTTCTCATGAGCTGGAGGAGCTGCAGTGTGAAGGAAGTCTCGCATTCTTTTGAAGACATCTATATACTCATCTATCTGTAGCTTGACTTGGGCTATCCTTTGTATCCTGGAATCATTCTCACTTGATGCCAAGGCATGACTGAAAGGATGTTTGAGACATTTATGTTAGTGTCTTGAAGAACTGATTTGCCAAATATTCTTGTAATGTTCATTTTGTCATCAAAATTTTTCATATAATATATTTTGATCATATTCTTTCCCCTCCTCCAATGCTTTCCTGATCCTCCCCAGAGATTGTTACAAAAAATGTTTTCTAACTAATCTATTCCTGAGAAATGTCATTGTAATAATCACCATTTTACCATTCAAGCATTGAAATTAAACTAAGCAGCATGCCTAAATCCAGGTTTCCACTTGGTGTAAGAACCTGGACTCGGCTGATAGCTAACTCCCAAACCTTTATGTCAGTGCCCTTTATGTCACTGCAGACTGTGGTGTTTCTCACAGTAATGATGCTCACCACTAACCAAGCTGTTATCATTAAGTCCAGTGTTTGGGTTGCTACAGTACATCATTAGGATGCCCAATAGAAACACAAGAAAAGCTGGCTTTTTAAAAATTCCACAGGTTGTGCTTCACAGTCATTCTCTGACTGTCTTCTAATAATTCTATACATAAACATGAGAGCTGATGTGTAAACAGCATAAAAACTCACTGAATGTCTCAGCAAGTGTTAGTCCTGAGACTCGAAAAAGAAAAGTCATTTCCATAATTTTGAGCCAATTCTGAAGCAAGCTTTAATTAAGTACTGAAGAAATGGATAAATCTCTAAAAGAATTCCAGGAAAACACAAACAAACAGTGTAAGGAAATAATAATCTGTTCAAGATCTGAAATTGGAAATAGAATCAATAAACAAAACCCAAATTGAGGGAATTCTGGAAACAGAAATTTAGGAATTTGAAGAGGAACTATAGAGGCAAGCTTCACCAACAGAATACAAGAAATGAAAGAGAATCTTTGGCATTGAAGCTATGGTATAATAAATGAATACATTGGTCAAGGAACATTCCTTACACAAACATCTAGAAAATATGGTACACTATAAAAATAACAAACCTAAGATTATTTCATATAGAGGAAGGAGAAACCCATCTCAAAGGCCCAGAACATATTTTCAACATCAGAGAATTTTTTCCTAACCTAAATGAGGACACACCTATAAAGGTACAAAAAGCATACAGAACACCAAATAGATTGTACAATAAAAGAAATTCCCCTTGTAAAATAGTAATCAAAATGCTAAGCATACAGAACAAAGAAAGAATATTAACTGCTACAAGGGGAAGATTACAAGTAACATACCAAGGCAGACCTATTAGAATTACATTCAAATTCTCAATGGACATTCTGAGACCAAAGTGCTATAGACCAAAGTGCTGTAGACCAAAGTGCGGTAGTCATTTGAGACCACAGATGCCAGCAAAGACTACTGTATCCAGAAAAATTTCAATCACCATAAATGGAGAAAATAAGATGGTCCATGTTTAAGTTAAATTTACACAGTATTTTTCTACAAATCCACCCCTAAAAAGGTACTAGAAAAAAGTACAAGAAATGAGGCTAATTATACCCATGAAAACACAGACAATAAATAATCTAACACCAGAAAAATTAAAAGAAGGGAAACATATACACACTTAAAAACACCATCACCACCAACAATAACCAAATAATAGGAATAAAGAGTTATTGGTCATTGATGACTTTCAGTACCACTGGCCTCATTCCCCTATGAAAAGATACAGATAGACATAATGGATACGAAACCAGGAGCCATCCTTTTGGTGCATTCAAGAAACATACCTCTACATGAAGAATAGACATTATCTCAGCATAAAGGGGACAAAAAAGATTTGTCAAGCAAATGGACCTAATAAGCAAGCTGGTGTAATATCCAAAAAATAGACTTCAAACCCAAACTAATTAGAAGAGATAAGGAAGGATGCTATACACACATCAAAGAAAAATCTACCAAGATGGCATTTCAGTTATTAACATATATGTCCCAAAGACAAGGGTAGCCAAGTTTGTAAGGGAAACACTACTACATTGAACTTAACATACTGATAGTGCAAGACATCAATATCCCACTCTCACCAATGAGCATGTCATCCAGACCACAAGCAAACAGAAAGAACAGAGCTGATTGACATTATAAACAAAATAGAGATAAAAGATATCAACAAAACATTTCACTGAAACAATATATATATAATATATATAATATATATATATATATATATATATATATATTTCTTCAGGGAACATTCTGCAATAATGTTCAAAGCAAGTCTTGACACATAAAAAATGGAAATAAACTCATGTATCCTATTGAACCACCACAAATTGAAGCTGGATTTCAACAAAAAGAGAAACAATATTAAACTTACAAACTCATAGAAACTGAAGAACTCTCTACTAAATGAAAAAATTCATCAGGAGAGAAATTAAATACTTTCTAAACTTAATGAAAAAGAATATGCAGTATATCCAATCTTAATGGACACAATGAAAGTGATGCTCAAAGTATAGATCATAACAATAAGTGATACAATAAATAAATAAATAAATAAACAAATAAATAAATAAGAGATATCTTAGCAGCACACCTGAAAGCTCTAAAGAAAAAAAAAAAAAAACAAACAAACAAAAAAGCCCAAAAGGAGTAGAAGGGAGGAAATATTTAAACTAAGTGCTGAAATCACTAAAATAGAAACAAGGGGAACAATACAAAAAAATCAATGAAGCGAAGATTTAGTTTTTTGAGAAACTAAACAAGATAGACAAACCCTTATTCAAACTTACTGAAAGACACAAACAGAATATCCAAATTAACAAAATAATGAGTGAGAATAGGGGAATATAATAACAGAGATGGAGAAAAATCTAGAGAATTTTAAGGACTTATTTAAAAATCTGTACTCTGAAATACTGGAAAATCTAAAAGAAATGGATAATTTTCTTGTTAGGTACCACTTAACAAGGTAAAATCAATATTAGATCAACAATTTAAAAAGTCCTATAACCCTATTGAAATAAAAGCAGTTATGAAATGTCATAAATAAATAAATAAATAAATAATAAATAAATAAATAAATAAATAAATAAATAAATAAGCAATCAAGTCCAGGACCAGAAGGTTTTAATGCAGAATTCAACCAAACTTTCAAAAAAAGAGTTAAGGCCAATGATCCTCAAATTATTCCATAAAACAAAAACAGAAGGAACATTGCTAAATGATTTTTTATTAGGTCACAGTTAGTCTGCTACTAAATTCACATAAGGACTTAACAAAGAAAGAGAATTAGACAGTTTCTCTCATGAACATAGATGCAGAAAAATTATACAACACTGCAAAACAAATCCAGAATGTATAAAAAGGATCATTCATCATGACCAAGTATGCCTCATCCCAGAGATACAGGAATGGTTAAACATAGAAAAAATCTGTCGATGTAATCCACAATATCAACAAACTGAAAAACAAAACATGATCATCTCCTTAGATGCTGAAAATGCCTTTGACAAAATCCTACACCCCTTCATCATAAAAGTCTTGGGGAAATCAGGGGTACAAGTGACATATGTAAACATAATAAAGGAAATTCACACCAAGAATATAGCCAATGTCAAATTAAACATAGAGAAATTCCAAACAATACCACTAAAATCTGAAGCAAGACAAGGCTGCCTACTCCATCCAATATAGTACCTCAAGTTTTAACTACACCAATAAGATAACTGAAGGGGACCAAAGGGACACAGATTGGAAAGGATGAAGTCAAAGTATCATTATTTTCAGATGATATGGTAGGGGTCACCCTGACCATGCCTCCTGGAGCTGGCTACAGGTATACCTGGCCAAGCCCCCTAGGTCATGGACAGGATAACATGAGTATAGATTACGAGTTGGGGACACATGTGGGAAAGATTTCTTCTTGCTGTTGTTTCGACTTGCTCTGCTTTCCTGCTGGTTGCCTAGGTGCACTGTAAGTAAGGCATATTTCCCCAATAAATTTACCCGTACCCTCTCTGCTTTTGTATTGGTGAATCACTGCTTATAGTGGATATAATTGATCCTACAAATTTCACCAGGAAAATTTTACAGCTGATAAACAGTTTCAGCACAGTGACTGGATACAAGATTAACTAAAAACAAAAGAAAAAAATGAACAAAAAATATTTCAAAGGTCAAACGGGCTGAAAAATAAAAGATGAGCAAACCAACACTTTTTCTCAAATATTATAAAATACCTTGGGATAATGCTAAGCAAGCAAGTAAAGACTAGTATGATAAAATCTTCAAGTCACTGAAGAAAGAAATTGAAGAAGATATCAGAAGATAGAAAGACCCTCCATTCTCATGGATTGGTAAGATTAACATACTAAAACTGACAATCTTACAGAAAGCAATCTACAGAGTTAGTGCAATCACCATCAAAATTCCAACATAATTCTTTACAGATTTTGAAAGGACAATTTTCAATTTCATACAGAGAAACAACCAACTGGGATAATTAAAATAATCCTGAACAATAATAGAACTGCTGGCTGTCCCACCCTTCCCAATTCCAAGTTGTACTACAGAGCTTTATTTAAAAACAACTATTTTGATCATTGGAATTGAATTGAATACCCATACATATATCCATACACCTATGAACATCTGAATTTTACGGAAGTATACACTGGGAAAAAAGACAACATCTTCAACAAATGGTCTGGTCAAACTTGATATCTATGTGTAGAAGATTGCAAATAGAGGCTTATCTATCACCCTGAACAGAACTCAAGTACAGGTAAATAAAACCAGGTAACCTGAACTTGATAGTACTGGGAGCCATGTGACTTCTTCTGGGGATAAGACCTGAGAATGACATGAACAAATTTACCCTGTGGTAAGACCCTGGAGAATCTGACCCATTTTGGAATTATGCACAGTTCACTGCATAATCTGGCCATGACCACAGGAGTATATGTGCTACTCTTATTGCTTTCTTCATACAAACCATATTGCTAGCTGCCTCTAGCCTCACTTTCTTGGAGATACAGATGTAATGACTATTGCAAAAGGAAAACTCAGCCCCCCCCCAATGAGTCTTCTCTGGGTAAGCCAGAGAGGGTGTTGCTAAAAATATACAGTTGACCTGATTCAGCCCCTATAGCCTTTGGTGTTTCAGGTGACCATGAATTCAGGCTTCTCAAGAACAGGATGCTGCCTTTCCAATGAACCTTGTGACTAGCCCTAAAGAGTCACAGAAGTTCACGACAATATTATAAATTTGCATAACTCTTCTGGAGAGAATGATTTTAACCACAAGAATCTAAGTGAAAGGCTGTTAAGTAGATATCAAGAGTTAATGGCGACAGTCTTGGAATAGAGATTGAAGCAGAATCAAAGAAGCATAAAGCACCCTCATTTCTATTAGCTGTGCCAATACTGTAGGTAGTTGAGAGAAGGACATGAGAACAAGGGAAAAAAACAGTGCTAATTACTAAGCCTAAGCTATTAGTTATGTAGTTTACAGGATGATAGGGAAAAACTGATATATCCCTCAAAGGATATATAGAAAAAAGAATGAATTGATTCAGCCTTGGCTTATGAGTTGATTGTGAGAGTTTAGATTTGACTAGAGGTAAGCATTAACCACTAGAGGCAAAATTCCCTTTTACATTGTGTGATGCTGTAACTACAAATGCTGCCAACTGGGCACAATGTTCTACCTGTAGGGGTGCCTAGTTAGAAAAACTTCCTTTGTTGCTTGCAACAATGATTATGCTTCTAATATTAGGGCTATGAATCAAGTAGGTAATGGTTACCAGTGGGAAAGTTAGGGGACAGAAAGGGAATGAGGTAAAGGAACAAACTGGCAATTATAGTAACCATTATTACATACATAGAGACACAAATTTGATTGTAAAACTGTTCATGCAAGTCATTGAAATTGCATAAATAAAAAGGCCGGGGCTATCTTGGGCCAATTGTTTGAAATAGGTGATCATAGTTTCTTTGCTGCATCAAATTCACACATCTGTCCAAGGTCATTGGACTTGTTTGGAGCAAGGCTCCCTACATGATAGGAGAGAAAGTTGGGAATATCCTTAAACTCATTGGCACAGGAGAAAACTTTTGAACAGACCACTGATAATGAAGGCACTAAGAACAACTAACTGTTAATAAATGGTGCCTCATGAAACTGGAAACCTTCTGTAAGGCAAAGGACAACATCAATGGAACAAAGTGCATCCCACAGAATGGGAATAAATTTTACCATTTCCACATCCAATAGAGGACTTACATACAAAATATATAATGAATTCAAGAAACAAACAAACAAATGAAACCAAAAAGCACCCTACCAAAAGAGCAACCTGGACACCAAACCAAAACCATTGACCTACAATCTGTCCTGCCTGCAAGATGTTCTGGGGCAATGGTGGCTTAGAACTTGTGTGAGTGGCCAATCAATATCTGGTTTTAGATGCAGTCCATGCCTCAAAAGAGAGATCATTTCCAAGATGACCATGAACCTGAGACTGGATGGCCCAGTGACCTAAGGAAAAACCAATCATAACATGATAAAAAAAAAATGTAATGATTCCTAATGGTATTCTACCTTAGTCATGGATTATTGCTTTGTCCAGGCATCATCAGAGAGGCTTCCTCTGGCAGCTAATAGTTGGGGATGCATAGACCCACAGACAGACATTATGCAGAGAGAAAGCCTAAATTGAAGGCCTCCCTTGGGTCCCACCCTCAGAGATTGGGCAACCCGTGGAAGTTGAGGAGGAAAGATTGTAGAAGTCAAAGTAGATAGGGGACACCAGAAGACCACTAAGGAATCAACTAAGGAGAGCTCATATGGGCTCACAGAGACTGAAGTGACAAACAGAGGGCCTAAAAATGAGTCAGCACCAGGTCCTCTGTGTATATGTTATGGCTGTTAGCTTGGTGTTTTTGTGGGCTTCCTACCAGTGGTAGTGGGTGTGTCTCTGACTCTTGCCTGCTCTTGGGATACTTTTCCAACTATTGAGTTGCCTCATCCAGCCTTGATATGAGGGCTTTGGGATTGTCTTATTACATTTGTTTTGTCTTGTTTGGTTGTTGTCTCGTGGAGGCCTAATCTTGTTTTCAAGGAGAATGAAGGGGGAGCAGATGAGGGAAGGGAAAGGGTGGGGAAAGCTGAGAGGAGTGGAGGGTTGGAAAACTCTGTGGGACATATTGTATGAGAGAAGTATGTATTTTCAAGTAAGAAAGAAGGGAGGAAAGAAAGAGGGAGGAAGGGAGGGGGAAGGAGGAAGGAGGAGGGGAGAGGAAGCCAAATAATAATCCTATTAAAAATGAGAATCTAAACAGAAAATTATCAATAGAGAAATCCCTAATGGCTAAGAAACACTTAAAGAAATGTTCAGCATCCTTAGCCATCTAAATGACTCTGATTCCATTTCACACAAGTCATAATGGTTACAAGGAGTAACACATGTGGCACCTCATGGTGGCGAGGTTATGGAGCAAGGGGAACACTCCTCCATTGCTGTCATTGCTGGTCAGAGTTCCAACTTGTATAGCCACTATGAAAATCCATATGGTGTTTCTTGGGAAAGGTGAAAATCAATCTACCTCAAGACTCAGCAATACCACTCTTGGACATGTACCCAAAGGACAGTCCATGATACAACAAGGATACTTACACAATCACGCTCATTGTGGCACTGTTCATAACAGCCAGAAATTGGAAACAACCTACATGTCTCTCAACAGAAGAATGGATCAAGAAATTGTTGTTTATTTCCACAATAGTGTTATTACTCAGTGGTTAAAAAATGGCATCATGTAATTTCAAGGCAAATGGATGGACCAAGAAAAAATCATCTTGAGAAAGATAAATGTGTTATTATTTATATGTGAGTGTTTTCTCTTAAGTAAATGATAAACAAGCTACAATAAATAGACCCAGAAAGGATAGGTAAATAAGAGGGGTCTAGGATGATGAAGGTACCTGAAAGGGGGAAGTAGAATAGATTTTATTGGTGGACTAAGGGTGGACTGTGGGTGGATTGAGACAGAAGCATGGGGGAGATGAAATGAAGCTTGAGAGTGCAGGGAGAGACAGCTGCAATTAGGGGTGGCATTTTGGAGGCAAGAGTATGGAAACCTAATACAACTGAAACTTCCTGAATTATATGAGGTGGTCTTAATGACAACTGTTAGTAATGGGTGACTGGGAGTCTCTACTTACCACCTACTGTAGCCAGGTGAGGCTTCCAGTGGTAGGACTAGGAAGCGATCACCTGTAGCTGGATGTTTTCAGTCCTGCCTGGACCTCATGGTCTGGTTTCTCACCTTCTAACTAGTCTCTGCAGCTGCTTATTAAATAATCATTCTGAGGCTTAACATAAATTATAATTGTTTAGGCAATGGCCCAAGCATATTACTTATAAGCTCTCACAAATTAACCCATTCTATTGTTCTATGTTTTACTATGAGGCTTATGGCTTGTTACCTCACATCTTGCTTCCTCAGTGGCTACATGGCATCACCCTGACACCACCTTCTTTCTCTATATATCTTTACTTGGATTTCCCACCTTGTTCTATTTTCCTTGGCCATTGGCCAAATCAGCTTTATTTATCAACCAATAAAAGCAGCACATATTTATAGCATGCAGAAGGATATTCCATATTATCTCCCTTTTTTTAATTAAAAAGGAAGTTTTAACTTTAACATGATAAAATTATATATAACAAAACAGTTACCAAACAAGAATTACAGTTACAATATTCAGTCTATCTGTACTTGGAAAACTTAAAGAAATACTCCATCATCTATCTTATCTTTGTGAGCCTAAAGTTTTATATCTAATTCATCTTTTATCATAACTAAGGAAAACTGCAGTGAAGACCCCAGAAGAATATAATGTTACAAAGGTAAACTCAAAGTGCATTGTAAGCAACTTCCAAAACTTTAGAAATGACAGAGATATCTTGCTGCCTGGACCTTCATCTGAGGTTCTTCTGTAACACTGGGATATCCATCTTCAGCCTCAGACCCATAGTATCTGGCAGAATTTTTCTTTAGAACAAGATTGACTGTTTCCATTAATCATTTATAGCCAACTCCATTTAATTGGACAAAAACATTTATAAATAATATTTGGAAATTTGTGTGTAGTTTTCTTTTTCTTTTCCATTTTTATTTAAATTAGAAACAAGATTGTTTTATATGTCAATCCCAGTTTCCTCTCCTTCTCCTCCTCCCCTACCCCCCAATAACACCCTACCTAAACCACTTCAGCTCCCCAGGGAGAGTGAGGCCTTCCTTGTGGGTGCTCTTCAGAGTCTGTCATATTCTTTGTGATAGGGCCTAGGCCCTCCTCCATGTGTCTAGACCCTCCTCCATGTGTCTAGTCTGAGGGAGTATCCCTTTATGTGAACTGGGCTCCTAAAATCCATTTCTATGCTAGGAATAAGTACTGATCTACTACAATAGGCCCCTTAGATTTCTGAGGCCTCCTCATTGACACCCACATTCATGGGGTCTGGATCAGTTCCATGCTGATTTCCCAGTGATGAGTCTGGGTGTCAAGAGCTCCCCCTTGTTCAGGTCAGTTGTTTCTGTGGGTTTCACCAGCTTGGTCTTGACTCCTTTGCTTATCACTCCTCCGTCTCTGCAACTGGATTCCAGTTCAGTTCAGTTATTAGCTGTGGGTGTCTGCTTCTACTTCCACCAGCTGCTGGATGAAGGCTCTAGGATGGCATATAAGTTAGTCATCAATCTCATTATCAGGAGAGGGCATTTAAGGTAGCCTCTCCACTGTCACTTGGATGATTACTTGGTGTCATCCTTGTAGATCTCTGAACATTTGTGTTCAGTGCCTGAATTTTTCTTTAAACCTATAGTGGCTCTCTCTCTGATGCTATCTCTTATTTTGCTCCCCTCTATTCTTCCCCCTGCACAACCTTCCTGCTCCCTTACATCCTCCTCACCCCTCCTCTTCTTCCCTGCTCATTATCTTAGCTCTCTCCCCCTTTCCCCATGCCCCAAATTAGCTCAGGAGATCTTGTCCCTTTCCCCTACTCCAGAGTCTCTCTTAGAGTCTTCCTTGTTGCCTAGCTTTTCTACTTGTGTGAATTATAGGATGGCAATCCTTTGCTCTATGTGTAAAATCCATATATGAGTGAGTGTATACCATGTTTGTCTTCTTGTGACTAGGTTACCTCGCTCAGAATTGTTTCTTCTAGTTCCATCCATTCACCTGAGAATTTCAAGATTCCATTGTTGTTTTTCTGCTGAGGAGTACCCTTTTGTGTAAATGTACCACATTTTCTTTATCCATTCTTCAGGTGAAGGGCATCTAGGTTGCTTCCAGTTTCTGGTTATTACAAAAAATGCTGCTATGAACATAGATGAAAGGATGTGCTTGTTGTATGAATGTGCTTCTTTTGGGTATATGCCTAAGAGTAGAATTGCTGGATCTTGTGGTAGATTGATCCCCATTTTCCTGAGGAATCACCATACTGGTTTTCAAAGTGGCTGTACAAGTTGGCACTCCCACCAGCAGTGGAGGAGTGTTCCCCTTTCTCCACATCCTCTCCAGCATAAACTGTCATTGGTGTTTTTGATTTTAGCCATTCTGACAGGAGAAAGTTGGTATCTCAGAGTTGTTTTAATTTGCATTTCCCTGATGGCTAAGGATGTTGAGCAGTTTCTTATGTGTCTTTCAGCCATTTCAGATTCCTCTATTGAGAATTCTCTATTAAGTTCTGCATTCCCACTATTTAATTGTATTATTTGGTGTTTTGGAAACTAGCTTCTTGAGTTCTTTGTAAACTTTGGAGATCACCCCTCTGTAGGATATGGGGTTGGTGAATACCTTTTCCCATTCTGTGGGCTGCCATTTTGTCTTGCTGACTGTGTCCTTTGCCTTACAGAAGCTTCTCAGTTTTAGGAGGTCTTATTTATTAATTTACAATTTCTGTGTGTGAGCTACAGGTGTAATATTCAGGAAGTTGTCTCCTGTACCAATAGAGGTACATCCCAATTTCTCTTCTAAGAGGTTCAGTGTGGCTTGATTTATGTTTTGGTCTTTCATATATTTGGACTTAAGTTTTGTACATGGCGATAGACTTGGATTTATCTTCAGTCTTCTACATTCCAGCATCCAGTTATGCCAGCACCATTTGTTGAAGATGCTTCCTTTATTCCTTTGTATATCTTTAGCTTCTTTGTCAAAAATCAGGTGTTCATAGGTATGTGGGTTAATACCAGGGTTTTCAATTTTATTCCATTGGTCTACATATTTTTGTGCTAAAACAAAGCTGTTTTCATTATTATAGCTCTATAATAGAGCTTGAAGTCACTGATGGTGATGCCCCCGGAAGTTCCTTTATTGTACAGGTTGTTTTGGTTATCTTAGTTCTTTAGTTTCTCCATATAAAACTGAGTAATGTTCTTTCAAGGTCTGTGAAGAATTGTGCTGGTATTCTGATGGAGATTGCATTGAATCTGTAGATTGATTTTGGTAAGATTGTCATTTCTACTATGTTGATCCCACCTATCCAAGAGCATGGGAGATCTTTCCATTTTCTGGTATTTTCTTTAATTTCTTTCTTTAAAGACTCAAAGTCCTTGCTATACAGAGCTTTCACTTGTTTGGTTAGTATTACCCCAAGATATTTTCTGTTGTTTATGGCTATTGTAAAGGGTGATGTTTCTAGGATTTTTTTCTTAGCCCTCTTATCTGTATATAGTAGGGCAACTGAGGTTTTTTTGAGTTAGCATTGTATCCTGCCACATTGCTGAATGTCTTTATCAGCTATAGGAGTTCCCTGGTAGAGTTTTTGGGTAATTTAAGTAAACTATTATATCATCTGCAAACAGTGAATGTTTGACTTTCTTCCTTTCTAATTTGTATCCCCTTGATCTCCTTTTCTTGTCTTATTGCTGTAGCTAGAACTTCAAATACAATATTGAAGAGATATGGAGAGAGTGGACAGCCTTGTCTTGTTCCTGATTTTAGAGTAATGGAGTTGAGTTTCTCTCCATTTAGTTTGATGTTGGCTGTTCTAGACTACTTGTTGACCAAGGGGTTCTAAGGGAAATACCCCCTTAGAACAGGCTGTAGTTAGGACAAAGGTTGCTCTCCACAAACTGATAGTCAGGCCCCATTGTCAATAATAGCACCACATAACTTATTGAACATGGAGAAGTCAGTTAGTATCCATTGGGAAACCTCACCCCTATGTTCTAGTATCTTCGAGATGGGAAAGTACTCCACATGCTACCAAAAGTCATCATCAGTGAGGCTTTTTCAGCAACAGATGGAAACAAATGCAGAGACTCACCAACAGGCATTATTCAAAGAGAGGTAGTCTAAATCAAATCCCTCCCTTCAGACATGAGAGAATCCCACAAAAGAGATGGTGATAGCATAAAAACCAGAGGGAATAGAAGATACCAGAACAAGGCCCTCTGAATCAACTAAGTAAGGCACATATAAGCTCACAGAGGGTGATGTAGCAAGCAAGGGGACTGGCTCTGCACCAGGTCCTCCATATATATATATATATATATATATATATGTATATATATATATATTATATATATATAATATATATATATATATATGCACAAGACTCGTGACTATAAGAATGAGTGGGTTTCTGATAGGTGTGCCTCCTCTTGGGCCCATTTTCCTTCTGTTGGGTTGCCAGGTCCAATTTTAACATGGAAGTTTTTGCTTCATCATAATATATTTTGTAGTATTTGGTTGTTATCTCTTAGAAGCCTATTCTTGTCTAATGAGAGACAGAAAGGGAGTAGATAGAGAGGGGAGGTGGGGAAGAACTAGAAGCATTAGAAGGAAGGGAAACATAATTGAAATATCTTGTATGAGAAAAGAATGTATTTTTAATAAAGGAAGAAAATTAAATAGAGTAATTGTTGGCTCAGGTTCTACAGGTTGAACATAAAAGTATTAAGAAGAAGGGATAATAGGTATTCCGTCATATCAGTGAAGATGGATAGGTGTGTTACTTGATGTAATCTTCCTGCTAACAGCTATTTTTTTCCACTGACCACATGTGCTACTATTGGTTAATTTACTTCACTGTGATTAATTTGTTCAGGCTCTTTAGATTTATTGCACTTGGTTTATCTTATCAGTAGAAAATGTAATCGTGAGATAAATTAATAGAATCCAATTGCAAACAAGAAATAATCTTCAAAAACAGGCATAATTAATGACACGTCTGTGGTTCCAAGAAAAAAATATAATGGAAAATAATAGCACTAATACAAATGTGATTTTTTTTATTTATTTATTTTTTCTTTTTTTATTAAATTATTAATATTTTCACATATACTTTCCCTCTCCCTCTCCCTCCCCCCCCCCCCATTCCTTCTCCCCCACCTCCAACCTACCCCCCACCCCATCCACCCGCCACTCCCCAGGCAGGGTAGGGCCCCCAACCAGGGTTCCACCAAGTCCACCAAATCTTCCTGTGCTGGGCCTAGGCCCCTCCCCATGTGTTCAGAGACAGAGCGAATCCCTTCAAGTGGGATGGGCTCTCGAAGTCCCTCCCACCCACCAGGGCAAAACGCCAGTCCACCTCCCTCTGGAGTCATTCATGATTTCTAGTTTCCTTGGGGTAGAGGATTATAGGCTGGTAAACCTTTGCTCTATGTCTAAAAATCCCAGGAGTGCAGGGGCCTCCCCATTGGCATCCATGATCAGGGGGCTGGATTAGTCCTGTACTGTCCTCCCAAAGAGCATCTGGGGTCGATATGCTTTCCCTTTTTCAGGCCGTTTCTGTGGGTTTCTTATTTTTCCAACAGAAATCCTTGTACAGTCAAGGCCAAGCTTGAACTCTCAATACTACCCCCTAAGCCTCCAATAGGATGGGATTATGGGGTTTTTCTACCATATCCAATTCCCACACACTTTTATAAATCTGCTTTGTTGGTATCTGTGAACACATCAAATTAACCTCACCACAAATATTTATTTGAAATTATATGTCACTTCCAGGTATGTGCTTGAAACAATTTCCTTTTGCATGCACATCTTCATATATACTTTTTATAATAAAAATGTTAAAAATGTTTATTTAATATATATATAAAATTATATATATATATATATAAAACTTATAAAGATATATATATATATAATATATATATATATTATATATATATATTCAACTTGTATGGAAATTGAATTATACTAAACACATTGGAAAAACTGATTAAAAGTCATTCATTTTGGACTACACAAGGAAATTATAAAACTTCGCAAGAATTGGGTTCATAAAAGATAAAAATCTTTAGAGGATCTAATTGAAAGTTTAAAATCAGCATATTTTGGTTAGCAATCAGTAAAACAAAATTAGTTGAAAACTCAGTATAAATTTTAGTCACATACACTGAAAGAACATTTATAAATACAAACACCTCATACATAGAAGAAATTAATGCATAACATCCAAGGAAAAACTTTCATAATGTTTGGAATCTGTATTTCCTGGATGAAGTCATGGTTACAAAGTATGTCAGGCACACAGGAGTCAAAACATGGTGCCGTGTCTTATACAAATACAAAAATACTTAGTTTACTCTTTCTGACAGAGTATACTATCAATAGTATTGAGAGTAACAGAGAGAGCAATATCCTATTAGTCTCATAACTATGAAATTAGATTAGCTAGATACCCTAGAAACCTTGTAAATATCTTCAGAAAACAAAACAATCAAAATAGCCTGGATATATTCTTCTATCTCTTGATCAGAAGCATATAGTTTATTCTAAAAACAGGTTGTCACACACTATTTTTTCAATAGTTATACATAGTTATAACTATCTGGAGACAGACTTGTAGAAAACAGAGGGAAATTCGTTTGAAAACACTTGTAGTACTGAAAATAATTGATGGCAAGACAACAAAAGTGGGGTGCAAAACTTATAAAGAAATTAGAAATCTTCCAAACATTATCCTGGATAATGCTGACTGCAGAGTTTATCATTTTAAGAAAATAAGAGGAGAAAAAAAACATGAGAATGACTCTACAATAGATTCATCCCATTAAATTCCAAATATTTATTTCCAATCATCTAGTCTTGGAATTCACCCTGACAATCTATCCTGACTTTCCAAAATGACTCTCTGTTTTTGAGCTTCCTACTCTCCTGTCCACGGACATGTTCCTCTTCTCTGTTTCCCTTTCTCCCCTAAACTGATGCCTGACTTTCCTACCATATTGTTTTGTCATGTCATGGAAAAGAGCCCATAATTCACCTTGTGAAGCTCTTCTGTCTTTACTACAGCACAGGAATAGCTTGCAAATCAGTCAAGTATTTGAGTGACAGTTTGTTGTTAAAAAGTTAAAAAACAATTCAATGTGAGTGAGTGCATATATACTGTAGAAAGAGAGAGAAAGACAAGAGGGAAGGTAGAAGAGAATGTCTTTACTGATTTTGTCAAAAATGTAATAAGAAGGTATGTATAAAAAAATTATCTATATTACCAAAAATGATAAATCACCAAAGATTAAATTAAATATGAAATATTTCAGAGCATGATAAAACACTATATAACCATGCAGAAAGAAAAAAGACCCAATGGAGTGCACATTCTTAATTAAAAACTGAGCATTGTAAAAATATTGACTGTACTTGTTATATTTTAATATATTATTAATTTATTCTTAGAAATTTTTATGTGTAACTATTATGTATTTTGGTAATATCTACTCCTAGATCTTCTTTTACATGCCCTACTCAATTTCATGGCCTGATTTTTAGATATTCGCCCATCCACATGAAGTAATATCACTCTCCCTTTGCCAGCAGCCATCAACTGCCAATAGCTCTCCAAATAGGGGTAAACTTCATGAGCCTGTTCACCATTGGTGATGCAATGTTAACTAGCTTGAGATGCTGTGTTTTCTTTTTTTTTCTTTCAGGCAGCCACATTTGCTGACAGTCCCTGAGTGCAAGAAACTGCCATGTTCTTAAGTCATGTCACAGCAGTTTCTCCAATCTCTAACTCTTACAATCTTTCAGTTCTTCCTTTAATGATCCCTGAGTATTGGGTAAAATGGGATAATATACACATCACATTGAGTGCTGAGCACTCCACTATCACTATTTCCAATTGGACTAATTGTGGGTCTCTGTAATAATATTCATTCACTACTAAAAGGAGTTCCTTCTGATGATCGCCTGGAACTTTCATTAATCTAGGAACACAAAGGTAAGTATTTAGAAGGCAGTTTGATCTATGTCAATTTAACAAAATAAAAGTAGATTCTTTAGGCTCTTTCCTAAGGCCTGTGACTCCCTCAACCATGGATTCATGGCCAGGGGCCAGGTTTCATCCTGTGGAGTGGGACTTAAAATCCAGTCAAAATTTGTGTGATACACACATAATTTTATGCCACTTCAGCATATGTGGGCATGTATTCTTAGGGAAGTTGTTACTGTGGCTCATAAAGTTCATAGATGTGTTGAACTGTTGATTTTTTTCCTCCCGCAGCAGAAAGAGTGTAATAAAGAATATTCTTTCTGTACTCTCCAGTACTATATTAAAAACTAGTTAGGAGGGAGAAAGCTTATAGTTTGGTACCAGCTAGATTTATCCATATCCTGTGACCCAAGCACACAGTATCTTCAGCAACAAGGTCTTACCATCAACTTCTGATGGGTAAGGAATAATAAGGCCTATATTATTTATTATTTTAAATATACCTCTCACTAGTCAACAAGCTAAAGGGAGATGTCCTAGAATACCAGAGAGACCCACGTGGCACTGGTTCTTTTCTTTTATTTCCTAGAGTCTCTAGGGCCTAGGGGAGTATCTGTGTAAAGTATCTGTGGTAGTTTGAATGCAATTGGCTCCCATAATCTCATATGGAAGTGACACAACGAAAAGGTGTGGCTTTGTTGGAATGGATACAGCCTTGTTGTGTGTGCCACTGTGGGGTCAGGCCTTGAGGTTTCCTATGCTCCGGATATTACCATATGAGTCAGGTAGCTTCCTGCTGCCTTCCTGACTCTCAGCTATTTCTCAAGCACCACATTGGCCATGATGATAAAGGAATGAACCTCTGAACTGTGAGAAACTGAAATTAAATGTTTCCTTTATAAGAGTAATAATGTCTTTTCACAGCAATATAAAAACCCTAACAAAGCAGTAAATTCAATAATTTTTAACATATAAAAGCAGAAGTACAGTGGCCCTATCTTGCCACTGTTACTCAACAACAAACTATGATTGCATGCCTCCCCTAAGACTCTGGAAACATGCTTCTTCATGTATATCGACTTTGTGTTCATGGAGATATAAATCATAACCCTATTAATCATATCTGCCTCTCAATACCTCACTCCAACTTCCTCCATGACCCCCATCACATCCTACTCTGAGTTTCCTTATCTCCCTTTTTAAATTATTCATTTATTAATTATTATTATTAATCCCACGAGTCATTTAGTTCCAGCCATATGCACATAAGTATGAGGCCAGCAACTGGGGATTAGGAAACTGTCAGTGGCCACACTGCCAAAGAAGAATGGCTCCTCCAGACCCTTTAACAGCCAACTTCCACTAGCTCCCCACCTAGGAATATGGCCTTGGGTGCCACTCTTGTCTTCATTCTCACAGTTTTACAGATGTTGTGAAAGTAACCACAGTGGTTGTGAGTTCCTGTGTGCAGTAGTTTTGATATATCCAGAGGACCGTACTTCACAGCTCTCCAAGTATCCTATGGCTATTACTTTCTTTCTGCATCCTTTTCTGAGATGCCTGCCGCATCTTTGGGAGGCATGCTCCAATTATGGCTGAGTATTCACAGTCAAATAACCTCAGCATTTTTGAATAGTAATGAATCTCTGAGTTAACCATGATGCACTCAAGAAAGAACACCTCTGACAAAGTTTTGGGAGAAGCTGTTATATATGGATTTGAGCATAAATATTTAAATGAAATAAAAACACAACCATTTAGAAAAGCAACATTAATACTTTCTCTCCTATGGCATATGACTTTCTTAACCTTCAGTTTTGACCATATTTACAGTAGCAGTCATAATTCCCTCAAACAAAGACTGGCTACATAGCTAGTCAAGACAGTGCTTCATAATCCCCATGAAAAGTCTTGCTACTATTCCACCAGTAGATGCCAGTTGTGGGGTACCTTTGTATTGTAGCACATAAGGCTCAGTACTAGGTAAGGCAGAATATTGATGTGTTTCTCCCACAGACATCTATATATCACCTTCTAATACTAAGAAGCTAGCCAGCAGGAGAAAGGTGTAGTGTCATGATGGGTTGCCAAGGGCAATGTCTATAGCCTGTGCTGCTTTTGCGCTCCCGGAATCTTCGTGAAACAATTCATAGAGAGGTAAGTCATGCCTGGCATGGAAATTGCATTTAACTCATGTTCTAGGAGTACCATCGATCACTAATGTGAGATACTTCTATTCAAACACTCACACATGTGATTTCTACACATACACATTATAATATATAACATATATTAAATATCATTTAATATAAATATATATTTAAATAGCTTACAAAGTGGGGTTTCATAAATCTTCTTCATATGTCTTCTGTTTTGGTTAATCTATTTTCTAGTTTCCTTTCTCCCCCTAATTTGAACCCATCCTGATTTAAACACTTAATTGCTCATATCCCCACTCCCCTTCTTTCATATTTCACGCATTCTACTATCCTCTTTTATATTTTTACTTGCATTGCAATATCATAGATTAACAAGTACTTTCTTTGTGCACACTGAATTTTGGATAAGCCTTCTCCAGGGCCTTTGTTTCTCTATCTCTATCACTCCACAACCAGCTTGAACTCTTCTGCCTGAAATATCCCGTCTCCATTTTCATTTCATCTATATTCCGTAATGTTTACTCTATTCTAATGAAACCAAGAATTCAATTCAGTCCACTTCAAGATAAACACTGAAATTTCATGAGGAATATGAAAAACATAATTTTATACTTCCTTTGACACATAAAGGCTATAGAGAGGAAAATAAATGTGAAAGAATATCTCTGTCTTTAACTGTAATTTAATAAATAAGAATTACCATATAAATGAAAATGGATTAAGCAACACATATGTATGTTTATGCACATATAACCTGCATATATATATATATATATATATATATATATATATATATATATATTCGCAATGCATAGATTCAGAATATGGTTTAGATGATTTCTGAAAAAATGTATAACTAAATAATGTTGAAAGGAGCTTATTTAAATAAAAATATAAAAAAACAAAGCCAAGCGCTAACTTTGCTGTAATAGTATTTTTGTGATGTTGTAGTTTAATATAAACTAAGTGACTTAAACAAGAGAGATTCTGGGGGCTAGAATCCAAAATGGGGTTGGCAGGACTGTTTTCTTTCTAAGCCTCTTGACTGACACTACAGATGGCCATCTTATTCCTGAGTCTTCCTTAGTATATGTCTGAGACCTCAAATCTTATTGTAGGAACACAGTCATGTTGAATTAGGGCCAACATTACTGTCCTCATTTTATCTCAAATACCTCCTTTAAAGGCTCTGAATCCAAATGTCAACACGTTCTGATGTAAGAGATGATAAATTATTGACTTGAATTTTCTGTGTATTCAATACACAGCATTCATATACAATGCATTTAAAAACATTAGAGTAGTCAGGGATGATAGTACATGGCTATAATCTGCGATCCCAGCATTTGATAGACTGAGGGAGGGGATTTCAAGTTTTTTGTGTACCTTATAAAACACAGTAAACACATGTCACATAAACAAACAATGATAACAATAAATAAAAACAAAAACTGGAAGCAGCCTCAATGCCCCTCAACCGAACAATGGATAGAGAAAATGTGGTACATTTACACAATGGAGTACTACTCAGTGGAAAAAAAGCAATAGAATCTTGAAATTTGCAGGGAAATGGATGGAACTAGAAGAAACCATTCTGAGCGAGGTAACTCAATCACAAAAAAATCAAACATAGTATGTACTCCCTCATATGAGGACTTTAGACATAAAGGATTACCAGCCTACAATCCACACTGCCAAAGAAGCTAAATAAACAATGAGGACCCAAAGAGAGACATACATGGTCCCCTGGAGAAGGGGAAAGGGTCAAGATCTCCTAAGCAAATTGTGAGCACAGGAAGAGTGGGGAGGGAGCTAGGAGAATGAGAAAGGGAGAAGAGGAAGGATACAGAGGACATGAGGGAGCAGAAAGGTTGTGTCAGGGGAAGAATAGATGATAACAAGAATGGAGATATCATAATAGAAGGAGACATTTTTGGTTTACAGAGAAATCAGGCACTAAGGAAATGTCTGGAGATCTACAAAGATGACACCAGCTAACAATCTAAGCAACAGAAGAGAGGCTACCTTAAATGCCCTCCCCTGATAATGAGATTGATGAGTAACTGATATGCCATGCTATAGCCTTCAACCAGCAGTTGGTGGAAGTAGAAGCAGACACCCACAACTAATCACCGAACTGAACTGAAACCCAGATTCAGAGAAGGAGGAGTGAAGAGCACAGGGGTTCAGACAAGGCTGGTGAAACCCACAGAAACAGCTGACCTGAACATCGGGGAACTCTTGCTCCCCAGAATGATAGCTGGAATACCAGCATGGGGCTGATCCAGACCCCAGGAACATGGGTTTCTGTGAGGAAACCTAGGAAATTTACGGGACCTCCTGTGGTCCTTATCCCTCAGTACTTATCCCTAGCATAGGTGTGGACTTTGGGAGCCCATTCCATAGAGAGGAATACTTCCTGAGCCTAGTCCCTATCCCAAAGGATACAATAGCTTCTGATGACACCATATGGAAGGTCTCACCATCCAGAGGGAGCAGAAAGGATATGTAATAGACAGGGTTTTAGTTGGGGGTGGTGGTAAGGGAGGACGAGTGGGAGAAGGGAAGTGGGATTGTCATGTAAATCAATCCTGTTTCTAATTCAAATAAAAAAGTTGAAAAAATAAAAAATAAATAAAAACAATTAGGAAAATAGATTATGATCCTTTAGAGCACAGTATATAGGTTTTAGAGATTCTATGAACTACTTGAAGTTATCATAAACTTAAATAAATTGTATTCATGTGTGCACACTCATACATAAGAAGCTTCATCTTTCAAAGCTTTCTAAAGTAATCTATTTTTAAAGTTAAGGATAATAAACTGGGATAATGTATAAATGATGTTTACATAATTTTAAGAAATATAAATTCTCCCTGAGAATTTATAATACTGAAAGTATAAACCTCAAAGGAAAGTGTAGATGGATTAGACTACATGAATATTAAGCTGTTTTTATGTAGAAACTGCTAACAAAGATAAAAGCAAAAGCCTTAGGAAAAGAATTATTTCATAGTTGTAGAGTAGCATAAAATGGAGGTAAGTACATAGGTTTGAAATGAAACATGTATCTTTAACAGCCTATCAGTTGTGCTTTCCAATAGACCACACTTTTTCCAATTGGTTGCTCGAAAATGGAGATTAGCATTCTGTCTAGTAAAACTATCAAGCAGATTATAATGGATTATACATTTAAAGCAATTACAATAATTGGCTAATAACATTGCATCAATAAGTGCTTGATAAAGATATATATACATATATATGTATATATATTTGCATGTGTGTTTGTATGTGTCTTTTATTTGTGTGAGCATATAAATAATAATATATATGCTTATATAATCCTTTTAAAATCATCATGAAAAATATCAGCATCACACATGATCAGAAAATCCAGGAAGGTAACACAAATGATGAAAATTATCCTAAATTATATGCAGTCTCTCACTCAGAATAATAAACATGCAAGCACACATGTCTTTGAAACTCAGCAGTTCAAATATTATTAATATATTCTGACTCACATATAGTATGTGGTGAATTAATAAGTATTAAATGACTTGTGATTAAATTAAAGGACTACATTAAAACATATTAAATATTTGAAAGTAGCATAAACCCATAAGAATAAAAACTTTAAAAAGTTTAAACTAAGAAATGCATGAGGCAAATGACAAGATTCAGTAAGAGGTTCTTGATAAAGATACAAATCAGGGCAGTTCAATAACTTCTAACAATTCTGTTGTCATGAGCTAAAAATAGGGAAAATATGAAGTGTGAATTTAGCAAAACATTTCACAAAGAGAAGGGAGGTTGGTGAAGAAAAACCCATTATTTGGAGTCAACTATCCATATAATGAGCATAAGTTCATTTCATTATTACATTTTTATTTTATTGAAAATTGATTTTTTTCATACAATATATTCTATTGTCTCCCCACCTTCCACACCTCCTACTTCCTCTCCACCTCCCCTCCCATCTACATCAACTCCCTTTCTGTCTCTCATTAAAGACAAACAAGCACCTAAGGGATAATAATAAAATAAATAAAAACAAATAAATTAGAATATGACAAGACAACCAAACAAGAAAAATAACCAAAGGAACATACGCTAGAAATGCAAATACACACAGAGATATGCACATTCCCATGAACAAGAATCCCCTAAAACTGGAATATATATATATATATATATATATATTGTGTGTGTGTGTGTGTGTGTAAGATTATGTGTATATGTCTCAACTTAATATTCCCAAAGGAATCCCCAAACATCCCAGGTTATTGCCAAGGCTGTGGTGGGTCTCCACCAACTGACAGCAAGGCCCTATTGCTTCAGAAAACACCTTCACAACCCATTGAATATGGAGAAGGAAAACTGTTTCCTATGTAGTGCTTTTGTCCCTATGAACTAGTTCTCATGGCATTAGAATGTCCTATGTACACTACCAAAGGAGAAAGGTAACCACTAACCAAGCTACAAATCCCTTGTTCTACAATGGTGTTCTATTCGCAAGTTATGTTTGTGTAACAGTGGCACAAACTTGTGGGAGTAATCAACCACTATTTGATTGGATTAAAGGCCCACTCAATATCTGATTGGATTTAAGGCCCACTCCATGAGATGGAACCCATATTGAGCATTCTTTGAGTGATCAAGAACCTGAAACTAGATAGACAAGGGACCTACAGGGTAAAACCAAATGCTACTGTTTAGCTTAAGGAAAGTAATAATAAAATATCTGATAATGCCATTCTCCTATATTCACCAATCAGGGCCTTGCTCAGCCGCCATCAGAGTCACTTCCTCCTGCTACAGAGACCCACAGCCGGAGAATGAAAGACCTTGGAACACTCAGCCCTAAATGGCATGTCTCCATCATAACCCTCCCCTTGGGGCTCAAGGAACCCTGTGGAAGAAGAAGTGGAAGGAGTAGCCAGGGTGAAAAGAGGACACCAAGGAATCAAGGTCTACACAAAACAGGGCTGAAAATAAGCTCCATAGTTTCATTTATAAAGTCCCAGTTCTCTGATAGTGCCTTTCTGGGCATAGTGGAAAACCACACCTTTCTTTTATGGCCTTACTTATCTCTCTCATGACTCATTCTCCTCTGAGCTCCCACTGTCATCAGAGGGTCTATGGCTCTATAATTAAAATAGGGTCAACTGAGTCACTTGTAGATGATCCAGACAGCCAAGCCTCTCCCCAGGCTCACCTTCTATCCTCCACTGTGACAAACACACTCAGGTGCTCAAATAAATGTTTCATCTTGGTTATGATAAGAGAACTGTGTGCCATATTTGAAAGTATTTTAAAGGTTTATAACAATGGGGGAGTTCATGATTAAAACATCTAATTTTAAACATGTGATTTCAAAAATACCTGAGGTTTGAAACTGGTCTACTTCACACTTCAAATTCCTGTGAATTAACATTAATGGTTATCATTTCTTCCAGAGGATATATGAACCTTACTCTATTAGCACTTATCCAGGGAACTGGGGGGCTAACCACCCTTGTACACAGGAATTACTAAAACACTTTAGACTGGATAATCTGCAAGCAATGGGAATTTAGTACATGCAATTCTAAAACACAGAAAATCCATGTCTTCGCTACAGGAGATTAAATGCCTGTTGAGGGTCTAGTTCTCAGAGATGACATTTTATCATTGTCTTCGTCAATGAGGAAGGAACAAATGCTTCACCTCTGATATGTCATATGAGAATAAAAAAGTGCTCAGACCTTTGTTATAAGGGTGCTGATCCTTCCTGTGAGGGCAGAGCCCTTATATCATGTATGCCCCTTAATGATATCAAACCCATGTTTCAGTTTGAACACATCAATTTGGGGATGACGTAACTTCAGAAAGAAATCAGGCATTCTATATTCTCTGAGATCGTAGCTGACAAAGAATGAAAGATATCATAAAACTGCTATAGTAGAAGTATTCATATTGCTCATAAATTAATAAAGCATCACCGCTGTCCATATTTCTCTCCAACCAATCAGATTAAAAAATTAATCAGCTTATATATGAAAAGGCAGTGGAAGTAAAGTAACAGGAAAAAAACCACATAGATTCAGAGAGTAAAAGCAACATGCTTATGATGTAAGCAAGCCTTAGGCACCCAGTAATTGAGAGCTGTAATTCATTGGGCATTACAGTGAGCATGTACCTTACATTCAGCCAAAGTTGGTATTGCAACAGCCAAACCCCTCCCTCAACGGAGAGCTTTTACTCCAAGCCACGGCACTCCCCAGCATTTTCTACATTTGGTAGAGTGATTTACAAACATACCATCTCGTCCATCTATTTATAAAACAGCTTTTTGTTCTTGTTAAACTTAGACCAAGATCTAGTACCATTCTAAACGATTCACAGGGAGTATGACTCCAGACTGAAGAAATGCCCCCTGTGAGATGAGCCTAAACCAATACATGCTTGTCTTGTTCCAATATCCCATTTCATGTCCCACTTTAGCTTGATACCTGTCTTACACAAAGGGACCTCTGAGGTTATTGTGCTTTGTTTGACTGCCAATTGCTGATGTAACATCATTGGAATGGGAATTGCCTAAGTCATGTCTGTGATGTGTCCTCCATGGAGTGAAGATGGCAGAACACATCCTTGAATATATGTACTCTACATCTTACTGTTAACAAGGCACAAATTTCTTCTACACTCTGAGTTGCATGACTTGAAATGTTAATTTTCATGAGCTGGGATTTTTTTTTAACCTGCCAAATTAATGTTCATTAAAGTGTTGGTTGATAATCTTAATAATATAAGTCTCCTCATTATTTTTCTAAGTTTAATTTTGCTCTATTTGTAGCACATTGAGATAAAGCAAATTAAAGAATCCATTTTTTCTTGTTAGCCTGTACCATAGTGTGTAGATGAGGTATATGTGAGTTAGATAGCCAATAATGCACATAGACAGTACATGGTATATTTGTGGCTATGCACACGGAAGTGAATATATACCTTGTGGTCACTGTAAAATGTATCAGAACTTATTCTCAGGTAGTCTCAAAAGGGCATTTTCCTTTTAATTTTTCTCCAACGTAACAAATTTGCTAACTCTAGTGTGTTGCTAACCATTACTAGCTGTGGCCTTAGGGACTGGTTACTTTATTACCTTTCTGAAATGTACTCCAAAGGAATTAATTAATTGATGGTTTTAGCAGCCTCATCTTGACAAAAACATATGATACTCAAATGTTAAACATGGAACCTTGGATGGAACTGTCAGGAAAAAGTAAAACGTGGTTATTAATATGGCTTTTGATAAATATCTGCTCAGCCTCACACTGTGCCTCTTCTGTTTTCATCTTGGAAAGTAGTTAATCTGATTGATGAAGATCCTGGCTCAGATTGTCTGATTGTCTCCCATGCTGTGTTTAATAACAACACACATGCGCACACACACACACACACACACACACACACACACACACACACCAAAAAACTTACTTTCAATGGAGATGTTTGTGCTTTTCCGTTTGATGGGATTTTCTCAGGGTGGGGGGATACTGCCTTAAGAATTGTCCTGACCATTCTCTAAAATAGCAGGAATTGCTTAAGTCACACCATGCACAAGAAGTATGCTTCCTAGATCTTCATTTTGCAAAGTGTACTTCAATGGATATTCTATCATTTGAAATTCTAACCCTCAAGGCATAGTAGAGTCAGCCTACCAGGATGAAACAGGCAGCTAGCCTTAGCTCATCATCATTCCCCATCATCCCCCTAAGTGACTGAACACTTTTCATCATAATTTACATAATCCTCCTGTGGATGAAGCATTAATTCCTGAGTTTCAAGTCGTGCATGCTCTAACTTTTACGAAGCCATTTCTTTTTCCTCTAGTCCCCTAGTTGCTAAGAGTTAACATGGCATGTATTGGAAAATAAAGCAAGTGTAATACAATAGTTCAAAAACTAACATGTCTTAGTAAAGGAGTATTGGGGAAGTCACTCAGTGTATTGGGGTGCATACTGTTCTTTCAGAGAATCTGAATTTGTTAGCAGCACCCATTTTGGATGGTTTATGACCACCTGAAACTCCAGATCCAAGGGATTCAATGCCTTCTTCTCAGGCACCTGCACACACATATGCACACACATATACACAGTGAGGATGGGAGTGAGAGAGAAAGAAAGACAATTTTACAATTTTAGCCAAAACTAGAGACAGAGATTCTCAATTTGTATCTTCCTTTCCAATATCAGTATAACCATTTAAAGAAAGTGAAGCGAAGTCCAGGAAATAAACATATGCAAACTTAGTTGGGAGCCTATGTTACCAGAACTAGAACACAGGTCTTTCTTCCATCAGCAGCAGCCAGGCCAATGTCCTTGAGGTGGGCCACCTTGTTTCACAGTATGATACTTCTGAAGGGAGCCTAATCCTAGAGCCCCTATCATGCATCTGTCTCCAGTGGAAGAATAACATGTCACTTCAAATTGAATGGCTACAATTCTGAAAAATGCAGTCATCACTATGCACTAAGGTAGTCATGCAATTTTACAAGTAATTACTCCACATTGCATTGAAATAACAGTAACATTGACAGAACTGTATCCATGTTGTGGGGGTTCCTTTGTTTTTGATTTTCTGGAGGAAGGAATTTAGCCAGTTTAGCCAAATGTTTATTTTTCTAATGAGTAGATGCAAAGCTTAGCAAAGCAAACACTCGAAAGGGACACTAAAGAGTGCTACCCCAAGGGAGGAGCATTAAGGTGTATTCTCTATTGTGGGGTCTAAAGAAGTTTTGTGAAAGTTTTTGAGGTATACTTTTATGTAGTGAGAATTTCTCCGTTCACCTTCTGGAGGGAATGGTATGTTCCCTCTGTTCACTGTTTTGAGGAAAAGGCACATGTGTACCTGCCAGGGCACATAGGTGGAGGACTGAGAACAGAAGAGTTTCTTACTCCCGTTACTTCCCATCCTCCTGTATGTTGCATTTACAATGAAGATGCAATGTGTCTAGAGTATCAGGCCTGGTAGCAGTCAAATGCTCATGTCATAGCTCACATGCATTTCCTGTCTTCTAGAACTAGTACTGACATTTCTCTGTTGTAAAGTTACTCTTTTTCCATATAAATTATTGTGAAACATTTTGCATTTAACTTTGTCTATTGTTCCACATTTATCTATTTATTATAAAAACCTCTGTCATTATGGACATAGGAATGCTATTTTATAATTTATAACTTTGTTATGAATGTCATGAAATACTTTTTTTCTTTTATTTAATCATGTGCTGTTTTATGTGCATAGTGCTTGGCTAAATGTATGTATGCACCTTTTAAATGACTGATGACCACAGAGGCCAGGTAAAGGCTTTGGATTCCATAAAACTGGAGTTACACATGGGGGAGGAGGGGGACTGGTAACTGAACCCCTATCCCTACAAGATCAGGAAGTACTTTTAACCACTGAGCTATCTCTTCAGTCTCAACATCATTCTACTGTTGCTGAAATCATTAAATCTTTGGCCCCCGAAGTCATTACAACGTGGCTTTGACATGCCCTTGTATGGTTACATGTTTTTTTCTTATTTTTTATTCATTTCTTGGAGTGAAATGGAACTCTTTTCTATGATCAAGTATTACAAGATTTTCAGGGTTAATATGTTTTCTACACTATTTCTATAACTGGGTATTTCTTTTTATTTTCCTTTTATTGAAAATAGATTTTTTCTTATATAACATATCCTAATTATGGTTTTCTTTCTCTCTAATCCTCTCAGTTCCTCTCTCTCCCTCCCATTCAGATCCAATTCCTTTCTGTCTCTTATTAGAAAACAAACAGCCATCTTAGGGGTAATAATAATAAAAATATAATAAACTATAATAAGATAAATTTTTTAAAAAGCAGAAGGAAAAAATCCCAGGAGAAGACAAAAGTATTAGAGACACACTCATATGGACACTCTGGAATCCCATAAAGACAGTAAACTGCCAGAGTGTAAGCTCAGTTCCTGGTGCAGACCCAGGCAGGCCCTGTGCATGCTGCCTCAGTCTGGCTGATTTTGTATGAACTTTGCTCATGTTGGCTGAGAGAGCCATGTGTTCCCCATGCCTCCTGGTTCTTACACATTTTCTGTCTTCTCTTCTCTTCCCCAGGATCCCTAAATTCAGAGGGGAGGAAGGGAGAGATTTGTTGGAGACATCCAATTTAGGGATGTGTGTTTCAAAGTCTCTCACTGTCTGCATAATATCTGGCTGTGGGTTTCTGTATTTGTTGTACCCTGTCACAACTGTCTGGAACTCCAGTTCCAGGGTATCAGACACCCTATTCTGACTTCTACAAGCGTTAGGTACACACATGGGGTCCAGAGATATCCACTAGAAAAAAAATCCATGCACATAAAATGAATAAATCAAAACAAGTTTTAAGAAGGAAGAAATAAATATCTGCATTTTCGGGAAAAATGGCTGAAGTTGGAAATCATTATTTGAAGGAAATAAGCCAAAGCCAGAACACCAAATATCAAAAACTTTTCCTCCAATGAAGATTATAGACCTTTAAAAATGGGATGAGGATACATGGGAAGAGGAATGGAAAAGGACTGGGAAGTGGCTGATTTCAAATTATTTTATGTGCATGTATGAAAATGTCACAGTGGAAGCCATAGAATACAATTAACGTGCATCTACCTAAATGGAGACAGTGAAACAATCCAAGTTGTAGAGCTAGAAACATTGGAGACTTGGAATTATCTCAAAACAACAGATTACTTTGTACATCTCAAATGATCTAATTTTTCAACTTGTTGGGAGTGTGGAGCAGAAGGAAATGTTAGAGAACATTAAAAATGCTATGACTCAATAAAATTAGGATCCAGAAAACCTATAAATATGTTTCCACCAGTAGTCCTGCACACAAACACTGGAAACTACAAAATAATCCTACTTTTGAAGTTGTTTCATTTCAGAACTTGAATGTTGCCTTAATTCAAACACTACCTATTATTCTGATAATAATAATATTTGAATTCTAAGTTAGGAAGAAAGAATACTGGAGTTGACTGAAAGATAGAATGACCTTTAGTGAGTATCCCAGACATTAAAAATTGAATCAAAGAACCTAAGTGTTGTCTGTTGAAGATCTTAAGGTTTATAGAAGAAATGGTAATCATTTAGAAAGATTTGCCTTTGCAATTAGTTATTACATAGATAAGCAAGCATACAAACCCCACCATGGTACCTAACTATTATATCTTGAAACAAAAACCACATAGAAGTGCCAATGGCATCACATTCCTTGGCTCCTGTCAAGAACAATATGCTTTTCTGAAACCTGACTCATTGCAAACAAATACTGACAAAATGGAGAATTGAACAGATGTTACGAAGACCAGGAAGTGTCAGTCACTGTAATCAGAGGGTGGTGTCCTCTGTGGTTTCACTTATTTTTTCACAACAAAACACAGCTGAAATGTATTGAAAAAGGCAAATAGACAGCTTCTATGTCAAATGTTTGTTAGCAATGACTCACAGGTGTGTTTTTAATTCTGGACCAAGTGAGCTGGTAAGGTAGAGGGAAAACTACACAAATAATGCTCTAAGAGAGATTAAAATCAATGTCCTGATATCTCACTTGAACATAACATCTTTTTAAAATAGTTCAAAGTTCAAAATATTCCTGTTCTATAAAGCTTTCTCTGATAAAACAATTGAGTGTGTACAAATAGGAATAGTGCACCTTAAATTAACTGATTTTCTCTAGCTGAGCATAGAGTTTTATTGCCACAGGCTCTACACATCTATCTAGTTACACTTATCTAATCCATTTTCAACAATACATATGAAGTCTACTCTATAATTCACAGTTAAACAAAAACAATTAACAGTATAAGATCTCTAAAAATGTAATAGTAAGTGCTATATTGAATTCAAACCACAACTTTCTAAGTTCTTGGTGAACCTGGGCAAGTTGGTTCATCTTTTTTTTTCTATTTTTATTTAAATTAGAAACAAGTTTGTTTTACTTGTCAATCTCAGCTCCCTCTCCCTCCCTTCCTCCCCTAACCTCTACTAATTCCCTTTCTCATCCCCTTTCTGCTCCCCAGGGAGGGTGAGGCCTTCCATGAGGGATCTTCAAAGTCTGTCATATCATTTGGAGCAGGGCCTAGAACCTCCCCGCTGTGTCTAGGCTAAGAGAGTATCCCTCTATGTTGAGAGGGCTCCCAAAGTCCATTTGTATATGAGGGATAAATACTGATCTACTGCCAGAGGCCCCATAGATTGCCAAGGCCTCTTCACTGACAACCCTCGTTCAGGGTGTCTGGATCAGTCCTATGCTGGTTTTCCAGCTATCAGTCTGGGGTCTAAGAGTAACACCTTGTTCAGCTCATCTGTTTCTGTGGATTTCACTGACCTGGTGTTGACTACTTTGCTAATCACCACCCCCTCTCTGCAACTGGATTCCAGAGTTCAGCTCAGTGTTTAGCTGTGTGTGTCTGCTTTTGCTTCCGTCAGCTACTGGATGAAGGCCACAGGATGTCATACAAGGTAGTCATCAATCACATTATCAGGGAAGGGCATTTAAGGTAGCCTGTCCACTATTACTTAGATTGTTAGTTGGTATAATCCTTGTAGATATCTGGACATTTCCCTACTGCAAGATTTCTCTTTAAATCTACAATGGCTCCATCTATTATGGTATCTCTTACCTTACTCTCCTCTATTCTTCCCCCGATTCAAACTTTCTGCTCCCTCATGTCCTCCTCTCCCCTCCTCTTCTCACCTTCTCTTTCTCTTTGTTCCCTCTCCCCTCTCCCCACGATCCCAATTTGCTCAGGAGATCTTGTCCCTTTGCCCTTCTCCGGGGGACCATATATGTCTCTCTTAGAATCCTCCTTGCTTCCTAACTTCTCTAGTTGAGTGAATTGTAGATTGGTAATCCTTTGTGCTATGTCTGATACTAGTGAGTACATAAAATGTTTTTCTTTTTATGACTGGATTACCTCGCTAGGGATGGCACAAAACTTAAGTCCAAATGGGTCAAAGGCTTCAACATAAATCCAACCATACTGAAACTCTTAGAAGACAAAGTAGGTAGTACCCTTGAAGGAATTGGTACAGGAGTCCACTTCCTGAACATAACACCAGTAACACAGACACTGAGATCTACAATTAATAAATGGGACCTCCTGAAACTGAGAAGCTTCTATGAGGCAAAGGACACAGTCAGCAAGACAAAATGGCAGCCCACAGAATGGGAAAAGATAGTCAACAACTTCATATCCTACAGAGGGGTGATCTCCAAAATTGACAAAGAACTCAAGAAGCTAGTCTCCAAAACACCAAATAATCTAATTAAAAGGTGGGATACCGAACTAAATAGACAATTGTCAATAAAGGAGTCTAAAATGGCTGACAGACACTTAAGAAAATGTTCAACATCCTTAGCCATCAGGGAAATGAAAATCAAAACAACTCTGAGATAGTATCTTACTCTTGTCAGAATGGCTAAAATCAAAACCACCAATGACAGTTTATGCTGGAGAAGATGTGGAGAAAGGGGAACACTCCTCCATTGATGATGGGAGTGCCAACTTGTACAGCCAATTTGGAAATCAATATGGAGATTATCCAGGAAAATGTGAATCAGTCTACCACAAGATGCAGCAATTCCACCCTTACATATACCCAAAAGATGCACATTCATATAACAATGACTCTTGTTAAACTATGTTCATAGCAGCATTATTTGTAATAGCCAGAACCTAGAAGCAACCTAGATGTCCCTCGATTTAAGAATGGATAGGGAAAATGTGATGCATTTACAAAATGGAGTACTCTACTAAGCAGAAAAAAATCAATGGAATCTTAAAATTCACAGGCAAATGGATGGCACTAATAGCAAGATAATAAGTAACAGCACATTTAACACAGGGTAGACAGGTTTCATATGGTTTTAGATTTTCTGCACAGAAATATGCATATATATGTTATGTTTACAGATACATTTATTTAATAATGTAATATTTTAACTTGAATTTCTTGACAGCAAAATCCCAATGAATGTGGTATGCTGATATCTTTATCTATTAGGAAAGGAAATGCTGTGTCTGTTTGGGTATTCAATTCTGACAACAGAACTTTGTTGTAAATGAGCTTGGATTTTCATGGAAAAACTATACCAGACAAAAGAAGAGCCAGTTTTAACATCCTGCTTTTTTAAGGCACATGTAGACTGCTGTGAATATATGGAAATGGCTAAGTTATGTATTTCTGTTCTGTTAAAAGAAGATCTTATCAGGTGACTTTAAATTCTCTTGTCACTCACTGTCTTTGTATTTGTCCTACCACCAAAGACAAATGTCCAATATACCCATGTAAACTGAAGATTTTAGAACTTTGCAGGCCACCAAGCCTGCAATTATGAAAACTTGAATACATAAAAACTTCCTTTGATTTTATTTTCTATAACCACTTTTATGTTTAGTATGAGACATAAACTGCATTTTTGATTTTTAAATACCCTTACTTACGATAAATTAATGGAGGTAATCTCTCCTGTTTGTCTCAGGGCCTCTAATTTCTGTTGTTATACAAAAAAAACTAGAAAGGAATACACAGGACTGGCAACATGGCTCTGCACAGATAGGAATTTCAGAATAATTCCTGTGACCTGAGGTACATCTCTGATACCCTCATACATGGAAGGAGAAATAGAGAAAATGACTTCAAAGACTTATCATCTGACCTCCACACATGCATCATGACATGTGTGCACCTATAACACATATCCCAAGCTTTCACACATACATGAAATAATATATTTTTAAAGGAATATGGTTTGCTCAAATATATCTCAGTGAACTTACATCAAAACAAATATTTGAATTCTGTGAGGAAATGAGTACAAGTTTTAAGAAACGAATACTTTCTCAATAAATGTGTATCTTTGAGTTTCTAGAAAAGTTGGAGATAATTTAATTTAAATTAGAAGAAAATTACTACATAAGAAAATGTGTTGGGTACAGCAAAAATGAGACACAGGTAGAAAATTACATTAATAAGTGCACATATTAGACAAAATACAATGATAAACATCTACCTCATAAACAGAGAGAAGGGATAAATTTAAATTTAAAGCAGAGTAAGCAGAACAAGTTACACTTAAGAATATATGTATTGCTTGAATATATATATATTCTGAGCATATATAAATATCACATAATATATATATATATTATATATATATATATATATAATATATTCCATATCTAAAGTATATTGCATGTATACATATTGTTAAATTATGTATACATACTATTGCATGCATACATATGCAATAATAATTAATGACAAAAAAGAAATAGGCCATAAATTTAAAGGAGAGTAGAGAGAGGTATATTGGAGGATTTGGTATGAGGAAGGGGAATGGAGAAATGGTATAATTATAATCTCGAGAATAATATAAAAAGAATAGAGCAATCAGATGAAATAAAACTATAGTCAATTAAATTTAAAAAAGTAATAGAGAAAAGTAAAAGCACTAAATTTTATTATTTTGAAAGATCAATGAAATTAATTATTCCATAGTCAGAGGATTATCAACAGGAGAAAGGGATGGGGAAGAAGGAAGAAGACAGTGAGGAGGACCAGGAGGGGAAGGACTTGAAGGGAAAGAAAGGGTGGAGAGGACAGAGATAAGGAAAAGAATACACAAATCACAAATGCCCAGAATTAGAAAATAATGGAGCATTTACAAAGGGAGAAATAGATTATCTGAATTCTAGTGTTAGTCAACAAATTAAGCCACTAATTAAAAACACTTCAAGGCAGAACATGTCCAACCACATATTTTTACTGTTCAATTTTCCTACAAATAAGGAACTAGTGTAACTTTATACAAACTTTTCTGAGAAGAAAAAATGGACAGAAACCTTCCTACATCATTCTATAGGGCCACCACTATCCGTAGACTACAACCAGATAAAGTCATCCCCCAAATTAAAATGAGAATCAAATCTCCCATAAAAATGAATGAACATATCAGTAAATTAATTCCAAGAATGTACACCCAAAATATCCACTCTAGACAAGCTGGTAATTTCTCTCAATGAGTTGCTTAGTGAAGAAAATAAGGAGTCATCACATAGTAGATTGTATGCACGGTTGAATCTACAAAGACAACAATCCAGTTCTGAAGTGACAGAGCTGTCCCTTGCTGATACTGCAACAAGATGCTTTTTTATTATTTAGAAGAGTTTCTGGAAAGTTGGAGTTGTTTCATCAGAATTAACAAGAGCAACTGTGGACTAACACTTTCTTTATTACAGTGATTTTTCTTCAGTCCAATGTTTCTTCCATGCATCAAGTTCTCAACCCAGGAAAACACAAGTTCATTTCCTAATTTGTCTCTATCTGGACATTATAAGTTACACACCTTATACACAGAGCCACTGAAACCACTGTTTTAATATCCACTCAATTTTGGTTGAAGACTCACCATGAATAGCAGGTCATTATATTTCACTCTTTTATTAGATTTTTTTGGCATGCAGAAAGCATTCTAAATTCAGCCCTCTTCCTTGTACATTACCCCTTATGTCACCTCTTTCTTTTTTATTGTTTATAGTAGATATGACTAACTAAAAACACAATCTTTACTTTCTTCCCTATTGCAGCTCCAATAGTTTAGGCTCCTTATCATTTTTTTGTAATGTATATCCTAAAATAGGGGATTGATACTTAATAGTTCACCAGTTTGAACGGCAATTTAGAGTTAAAATCAGCTTAAGCTGTAAGTATATTTCCCTTGATTCAAGTACCCTTCCTTCAGAGTACTGTCAAAACCTACCAAACCCATTCCCACAACATATTGTTCAACTATTCCTGGTTTCTCTTACTTCAGGCTGTGTATTCCCATCTGATGATTTGGAGCTACAAACCTCCAATGACAAAGAAAATGCAATGTTTGTCTTTCTTGATCCAGGTTGCTTCACTTTTCTATTTCTATACATTTGCCAAAAATTTCCATGATTTCTTTTTTCTTTACTGCTGATTAGTATCCCATACTCTATGTATATCACATTTTATCCATTCATCATTTGAAGGACATTTAGGCTATTTCCAATTCTTACCTCTTATGAGTAGAGCAGCAATGAACATATACATACATTAATTAACATTATTCAGTATAAACAGATTAGGTTTAGAAATATATGCTATACCATATATATATATAATATATATATATATATATATATATCCTACCTCTTTCTTCCTCCAAAATCTTTCATATACTCCTTGCTATCTTTCCAAATCAGTCCCCTTTTCTCATTAATTGTTGTGAGATGCACTGATGGTGAGGATCAAGTTCTCCCTTGGTAAATTATGCAATTATAATCTCAAAAAAAGGAAATAAATTTAAAGAGAGACAGTAGCTGCATGAAAAATTTTAGCTACGTTTTATTATTTAAAACAATTTTTAACTTAAATATACTTTGAACATATTTCTCCCCTCCCCCAAGTCTTCCCAGATCCTCTCCCCTCCATACCCATCTAACCTTAAGTTTTTTCTCAAAAGAGAAATGAAAAGTCAATACAACTCCCCCAAAACAAAGAAAACAAAATAAAATAACACCAAAAAAGAAAAAAACAACAACAAAACATCAAACTATGCCAAATAAAAATATGCGTGTGCACCCATACGCGCGCACATACACATGCTATAAATTATATACCAGTATTATTTGGTTTTTCCCTAGTTCTCTGGGTATCCAGTCTCACATCCTTGGTCACCCAAGCAGTGTCAGGTCTGGATTATATCCTTGAAATGGGCCTTAAGTCAAATCAGTTTTGGTTGGTTATGCCCACAAGCATTGTGCTAACTGCCTAGCATACATTGAAGACAGAACACCATTATGGATAAAGGGTACGTGGCTGTCTTGGTGTTTGCATTTCTCTTTTGAATGTGTGAACATTATGTCCCCGTACCAAAGATGCTAGAAGGTAGGAGTGAAGGCACTACACAGGCACCAGTTGTACACCAGTTCAACATTTCCATGTTCAATGATTTCTGTAGGTGTTTTCTTCAGCAAAGGGATCTTTCTGAAAGTTCGTGGAGACCACCAATAATCTGGCGCAGGTAAAATAACATAGGGCAGTTGTTGCAATAGAGATAATCCTAGATACTTATCAATAATGCCACAGGAAGCAAACTGTTTATTGCCTTACAAAGTAAACAGTGATTTAGAACCTACTCCTAATTTTAAAACGGGTAAGGATGTCACACTGCAACAAGGGAATGGGCCTTTAACTGTGGAAAGCTAGATCATCATTCTCTAAGTTCAAAACCTAGATTTCCTAAATGTTAAAGGGAATAGCTGAAAACATATTGTTTTACCACTGATTTTATGCCACATTCCATCAGATTAACTTGATTTTGTTTAGACATTGCATATCAATGATGATTGTCACACAGTTCTAAACAAACAGAATAAAGAGCAGTATAAGATTTCATCTTTTACCTTTATAAAAAAAATAAGAACATAAATGTGAATGAAATACCATTTCTCCATTTTTTGCCAGTTTAAATAACTTCACATTTTACTTAGTTTCAGAGAATTAGGATGAATTTTGTTTCCCTAACCAATTCCCACTCTCAATGGATTATTATAAAAGCATAAACAGTTGCTGCTTATTCAGGTTGTTAGTAAATTGTGGTGCCTGAAATTTCTCTTCCCTTGTTTTATTTCAGAACTTAGAAAGTATAGAGTAACAAAGCAGTTCTTTTGTACATAATTTAGTTCCATTTCTATAGAATCACGGGTTCTATGACCTAAAGAAAAATAAAGACAGAACCCCACACACTACTCTCAAAGCATGTTTATAGGCATGCTACAGGGTCCCTTTAAGTCACATGCAATGGCTTCAACAAATCATGTCCCAAGCCTGCAGTAATGGTATAGTATTTTTTCCTACAAAGAAAGTTGTTGCAAGTAACCAATAGAAACACAATATCAATGGCATGCTGATCTATGTAAGCATTACAGCTCAGATGGCAAGCTATCCCGGCAGCCTGGAACATAGGAAAACTACAAATTCACACCACACAACAAAACTCACACAAAGATTATTGGGAGGGAAATATCCAGGAGGTTGCCTGCCTGTGCCAGGGTAAGAAATAGCAGCAAACTCAACATGATAGAGTGCTTATACCTAGTTTCTTAGGAAGGAGGAGGAACTTTTCAAAGTGGACCTTTCCATGGGGGAGATTGGTGGGATTTCACATCCAGAGATTAGCCTTCTTACTCCATAGGGTGGGAACAGAGTTTAGCAGTTACAACAGATAGAATATTCTGTGGGTGGAACCTGGCAGGCAGAGGTCTTCAGAGGAGGGTCCTAGATATTCCTGTGGCTTGAGGAACTTAAGTCCCCCCACTTTGTTTATTATTGGTAAAACACATCAGGTAACAGGAAAGGGGCAGTGTTATCATTAGACTGCTTCCTGTTGAATTAGGGTGTTGAATTCCTTTGGGAGAACTTGATCCTCACCATCAGTGCATAATCAGGAGCATCATCCAGCCTCTTTAGCTCTGTAGCTAGTGTCTGGTAATACTGTAATAATTGATTAAAATGTCTTTTTAGGTTACTATAGTTCTACAGTACAGCTTGAAGTCAGGGATGGTAATGCCTCTGGAAGTTCCTTTATTGCACAAGGTTGTTTTGTCTATCATGGGTCTTTTGTTTTTTCATATATAGTTGAGTATTGTTCTCTCAAGGTCTGTGAGGAACTGTCCTGGGATTTTGATGGGGATTGCATTGAATCTGTGATTGCGTTTGGTAAGATTGACATTTTTACTATGTTGATTCTACCTATCCAAGAGCATGGGAGATTTTTCCATTTTCTGGTATCTTGTTTAATTCCTTTCTTTAAAGACTCAGAATTCTTATGATTCAGATCTTTTCCCTATTTGGTTAGAGTTACCCCAAGATATTTTATATTGTATATGACTACTGTGAAGGGTGATGTTTCTCTTATTTCTTTCTCAGCCCAATTATCATCAATATACAGGAAGGCTGCTGATATTTTTAATTAAATTTGTTTCTTGCCACTTTGCTGAAGGGGTTTATCAGATGTAGGAGTTCCCTGGTCGAATTTTTCAGGTCACTTATGTAAAGTATCATATAATCTGAAAATAGTGAAAGTTTACCTTCTTCCTTTCCAATTTGTATCCACTTGATCTCCTTTTGTTGTCTTATTGCTCTAGATAGAATTTCAAGTACAATATTGAAGAGATATGGAGAGAGTGGACAGCCTTGTCTTGTTCCTGATTTTAGAGGAATTGCATTGAGTTTCTCTACATTTAGTTTTATGTTGGATGTTGGCTTGCTATATATTGCCTTTATTACATTTAGGTATGTTCCTATTATCCCTGATATTGAAATAAAAACAGATAGGTAGACCAATGGAATTGAATTGGAAACCCTACTATCAATGAACACACCTATGAAGACCTGATTTTTGACAAAGTTAAAATTATACCATACAAAAGAAAGTATCTTCAACAAATGGTGCTGGCATAACTAGATGATGACATGTAGAAGATTGCAGGTAGAACCATATCTATCGCCATGCACAAAACTTCAGTCCAAATGGATTAAAGAAATCAACATAAATCCAGCCACACTGAACCTCTTAGAGGACAAAGTTGGAAGTATCCTTGAAGGAATTGGCACAGGAGACAACTTCCTGAACATAACATCAGTAGCACAAACAATGAGATTAAGAAATGAGACCTCCTGAAACTGAGAAGTTTCTGTAAGGCAAACGACCCAGTCAACAAGACAAAATGGCAACCCAGAGAATGGGAAAAATCTTCACCAATCCCACATCTGAAAGAGGGCTGATTTCCAAAATATACAAAGAAATCAATAAGCTAGTCACCACAACACCAAATAACCCAATTAAAAAGTAGGGTACAGTAATAAGTGGAGAATTCTCAATATAGAAATTTAAATGCTGAAAGGCACCTAAGAAATTGTTCAACATCCTTAGCCATCAGGGAAATGCAAATCAAAACAACTCTGAGATAACATTTTACACCTGTCAGAATGGCTAAAATAACACCAAGGATAGTTTATGCTGGAGAGGATTTAGGGAAAGTGGAACAATCCTCCATTACTGGTGGGAGTGTAACTTTGTACAGCCAATTTGGAAAACAGTATGGTGGTTTCCCAGAAAAATGGGAATATTTCACTCTTAGGCATATACCCAAAAGATACACATTCATACTACAAGGACATTTGTTCATCTATGTTCATAGCAGCATTATTTGTAATAGCCAGAACCTGGAAACAACCTAGATGCCCTTCAACTGAAGAATGGATAGAAAAAAATGAGGTACGTTTACACAGTGGAGTGCTACACAGTGGAAGAAAACTGTGAAATCTTAAAATTCACAGGCAAATGCATAGAACTAGTAGAAACCGTCCTGAGTGAGGTAACTCACATACATTAAGACAAACATGGCACTCACTTATAATTGGATATTATACATACAGTAAAGGATTATCAGCCTAGAATCCACAACCACAGAGAAGCTAGGAAACAAGGAGGACTCTAAGAGAGACATACATGGTCCCCCAGAGAATGGGAAAGGAACAAGATATCCTGAGCAAATTGGGAGCATGGGTGAGGTAGAGGGGGGAGGAGGTATGAGGAAGTGAGGGGGAGGAGAACATGCGGGATCAGGAGGATCAAGTTGAGTTAAGAATAGAGAAGGAGAGCAAGAAAAGAGAAAATATTAATAGAGGGAGCCATTATGGACTTAAAGAGAACCCTGGCACTGGGGAAATCTCCAGGGATCCACAATGATGACCCCAACCAAGAATCTAAGCAACAGTTGAGAGGCTGCCTTAAATGCAGAAGCAGAAGCAGAGATGCACAGCTAAACACTGAATCAAACTCTTGGAACCCAGTTGTAGAGTGGAAAGAGTGTTGAGCAAACGGGTCAAGACCATGCTGGGGAAACGCACAGAAACAGCTGACCTGAGCAAGTGGGAGCTCACTGACCTCAGTCTGACAGCCAGTGAACCAACATAGGACCAAACCAGGCTGCCTGAACTTCTGAATCAGTTGGGAGGCCAGGACGTCTATGCGGCCTCTGGTATTGGAACCAGTATTCATCCCTTGTGCAATGACTTTGGGAGCCCATTCCTTATGGAGGGATACTCTCTCAGCCTAGATACATTGGGGAGGGCCTAGGCCGTACACCAAATGATGTGACACACTTTCATGATCCTCCATGGGAGGCTTCACCCTCCTTGGATATGGGCAGGAGTGAGGTGGGATGGGGGTTGCTAGGCAGCATGGGAGAACTGGAGAAGCCAGGAGCCAAGGAATACCACAAAGTCACACCTCACACAAATGCTTTATTGTGAGTGGAAAAACTAGGAGGGGGGCTGTCTCTGCTCAGGTGAGAATAAGCAGCAAACTTAACAGGATATAGGGCTTATATAGTTTCTTGGGAAGGGGGTGGAACTTTCCAAGGTGGAGATTGGTGGAATTTCATGTCCAGAGATTAGGCTTCTTACTCCATTGGTTGGGAGCAGGATCTAGTAGTTAGGGCACTTTGAGCATTTAGTGGGTGGAATTTGGCAGCTAGTGGTCCTCAGGGAAGGAGTCTGGCCACTTGTGTGGCTCAAGGGGCTTACAATATAATGATAAAATTGGAAGAAAAATACTCCAAAACATCTAGAGTTGGAGATGCATGTAGCGCTGCTGGTATGTTTTTGCCTAACATGCATAAAGTCTTGGGTTTGACCTCCAGTGTTGCATAAGTCAGTGTAATAGTAAATGTTTGCAATACCAGTACTGGGGAGATGAAGGCAAAATAATCAGAAGTTCAAAGTCATCTATGGACATTCTATAAGCAAATTTAAGGACACATTGGACTCTCTCAAAATAAAAGATCTCTCATTACAAATGTATTAAAATTAATAAAAATATATTTCAAAAGGTGCCAGGAGCTCTGCCTAACCATATGCATTTGTAATCTCAATAATCCAGAGGCAGAAACAGGATAATTGAGAGCTTTGCCTGGACTGCACCTCATCATATGATCATGAAAGAGAAAATCTATAGTTCAGTATGTTTGTAGTAGTAGCATCTATTTTAAGGCACATATGGAAGATGATTATTTAAGGCAATCAAAACGAAATTACTCTCCATTCTGCTTTTTTCACTAACTTAGAGGATTTTGATAATAATTCATATGGATTATTTGGTAATAGCCATTACTATTAACTGTGAAACTGTCAAAGATAGATAACTTGCCCATGACATAGTCTGGTATCCACAGGAAACAGACAGACATTAAAGTAAATCATTGACCCTACACATTTAATTAAACTAACCTTTATTTTTTTACATAAAGTATATGCATTTTCACCTATGGCTTAATTAGCAGAGTCATAAATCAAGAGCTATACCCAAAACTAGGCTACGAGAGGAGCGACACAATCTCGTTTATATTTTCAAGCAAGAGCTCTAGAGACAAAGATGCAATAATTTCATAATTTCATGGAAATTTGCAGGGGAAAGTGCCAATTTCATGGTGACATCTAGGGAAATGTGATGATTTCATGCAGATTTAATCCCCCGTCCCTAAAGCATCAGTAAACACAACTCACAGGAGTGTAAAAACTGCTTCCTATGAAATGTTCAGTATTGTAATTATGAAAATGAGTGAACAGGTAGAGTAGAGAATTTTGAAAGTTAGCATAGTTGATCCTATTAATACTATCAGACTAATTGCATTGTCTTCTAAAGCTCATTTCTTAAATCATAAAGTTTATAAAATGATTTCAAATAAAAATAAGTTTCCATGGGTCTATTACTGGCTTCCCTTTGACACAAAACTAATACATTTTTTATAGGGATCACACACTGTCTCCTGACAACTCAACTTCCAATGCCCAGTAAATGCTGACTAATAATACTGTCCTTAAAAAGTGCCTTAATTTTTAAGTGATGTTACATAATATTGTTATACTATAAAATGGCAACTCATGGGTCTGTGAGCAAAGAGCATTGTATATGAACTTCATTAATAATACATCATGAGCCTGGAGTTTATGTAGTTTTATCTCACAAGTCAGTGAAGATTACAAAATTAATTTTAGAAACATTCTTAATAGCTGACAGTAAACAAAATAAGTAACAAAGGCATAATACTACACAAACACACACACACACACACACACACAAATCACAAAATGTCTTCAGACTCAAGCTATATTTTACATAAATATTTTCAACAAACTTCCAATTTAACACAATGTGAGAACATTTGGTACCCTGGTTCTATGTTAACTAACTGGAAGGTGTAAATGGAATTCTTAATAGGTCTAAATAATAAAAACCTGGAGTCAGATACAGAGGAAAATGTTAAGAGGTCAGAGCAATGGAGAAAGTCAAAGCCACCTTTACCTCATTAGTTTCCCAGAGGAAAAGAGAGCAAGTTACTGTTTCTTCCCACTTACATCCTCTCTACACCTAGCCATCTCACTTCCCATCTCTCTCAAACCATCTGAGTTCCTGTCTCTACCCAGCCATCTCACTTCCTGCCTATCTGTACAGAAGTCTAGACCTCTATGGTTAGCTAGTGGCAAGTTCCATCCTCTGATCTTCAGACAAGCTTTATTGGTACAAGCAAGATATCACCACAGGGAGACCTTGTGGGAGAGTTGTGGAAAGATTTGTCAAGAGGAAGCACAAGACTGAGCTACCAAATTTATAAGCGAGAACAGATGTTAGTATTTTCTTTTTCTCATAACTGTCTTGTAGGAATCATCCTGCTATTCCTTCCAGTCTCACACAGTGCAGCCTTCAGAGTTATACTCTGATGTTCATGATAAACTGCTCCTAATGCAACATTAACAACAACAACAACGATAGTAATAATATGTCATGCTTTGAGGGCTGCAAGATGGCTACGCTTAGCAGAAAAAAAGCACTTTCCATCAAGAAGAAACACCAACTCAGAGTTGTTTTGATTTCCATTTCCCTGATGGCTAAGGATGTTAAACACTTTCTTAAGTGTTTTTCAGCCATGTTAGATTCCTCTATTGAGAATTCTCTATTTTGTTCTGTACCACACTTTTAGATTATTTGGTGTTTTGGTGACTAGCTTCTTGACTCATTGTATATTTTGGAAACCAGCCCTCTGTCAGATGTGGGGTTGGTGAATATCTTTTCCCATTCTGTGGGCTGAAGTTTTGTCTTGCTGACTATGTCCTTTGCCTTACAGAAGCTTCTCAGTTTTAAGAGATTCTGTTTATTAATTGTCTATCTTAGTGTCTGTGCTACTCCTGTTATGTTCAGGAAGAGGTCTCCTGTACCAATTCATTCGAGGGTACCTCTTACTTTCTCTTGTCAGAGGTTCAGTATTCCTGGATTTATGTTGAGGTCTTTGATCCATTTGGACCTAAATTTTCTGCATGGCATAGACATGGATCTGTCTGCAGTCTTCTACACTCCAGCATCCAGGTATGCCAGCTTCATTTGTTGAAGATGATTTCTTTTTCCACTGTATAATTTTAAATCTTTGTCAAAAATCAGGTGATCACTGATGTGTGGGTCCATATCAGGGTTTTCAACTGGATTCCATTTGTCTGTCAATTTTTGTACCAATACCAAGCTGTTTTCAGTAGTATACCTCTATAAAAGAGCTTGCAATCAGGGATGGGGAGGCCTCATGAAGTTAATTTATTGTACAGTGTTGTTTTGGCTTTCCTGGGTCTTTTGTTTTTCCATATAAAGTTGAGTATTGTTCTTTCAAGGTCTGTGAAGAATTGTTCTGGGATTTTGATGGGGATTGCATTGAATCTGTAGATTACTTTTGGCAAGATTGCCATTTTATTACACTGATCTACCTGTTCAAGAACATGAGAAATCTTTCCATTTTCTTGTATCTTCTTCATTTTCTATCTTTGAAGACTCAAAGTTCTTGTTATACAGGTCTCTCACTTGTTTGGTCAGTTTTACCCCAACGTATTTTATGTTGCTTGTGGCTATTGTAAAGGGTGATGTTTCTCTGAATTCTTTCTCAGCTTATTTATAGTCTGTATATAGACTTTGCTGAAGGTCAACTGTAGGAGTTCCCTGGTAGAATTTTTGGATCACTTATGTAAAGGATCATATCATATGCATGTAGTGAAAGTTTGATTTCTTCCTTTCCAATTTTTATCCTCCTATTGTTTTTTTTATTGTTCTAGCTAAACCTTCAGGTACAATATTGAAGAGATATGGAGAGAGTGGATTGCCATGTCTTTTTCCTGATTTTAGAGGAATGGCATTGAGTTTCTCTCCATTTAGTTTGATGCTGGCTGTTGGTTTGCTATATATTGCTTTTATTATGTTTAGGTATGTGCACATTATCCCTGATCTCTCCAGGACCTGTATCATGAAGGGGTGTTGGAATTAAAAACGCTTTTTCAGCAACTAGTGAGATGATCATGGGATTTTTCTTTCTCAGTTTGCTTATATGGTGGATTACATTGATAGATTTTCATATGTTGATCCATCTATGAAGGCCTGCGATGAAGGCTACTTGATCATAGTGGATGATTTTACAGGTGTGTTCTTGAATTCAGTTTGCCAGTGTTTTATTGAGTTTTTTTGCATAATGTTCATAAGAGATATTGGTCTGTGTTTCTCTTTCTTAGTTGTGTCTTTGTGAGGCATGGGTCCCAAAGGTAATTATAGCCTGGTAAAAAGAGTTTGGCTTGCTTCTGTAGTTCCTGATCATTTTTTCTGTTTCTAGCATTTCCTCAGTCTGTGTTTTTTTTTTTTTAATTGTCTCTATTTCATCATTCAAGCCTTGCACTGTTTGAATTGTTTCCTTCACTTGTTTGGTTGTTTTGTCTTTCCTTGTTTTCTTTAAAAGGTTTATTTCTTTCTTTCAGTTTTTGTTTTTTTTTTCCTCCATTTCTTGAATTTTTTGTTTGTTTTTTCTTCCATATTCCCTTAAGGGATTTTCTTATTTCCTTTATAAGGGTCTCTATCATTTCATCACATTGTTTCTAGGGTTGTTCTCTTATGCCTCATCTTAGCTGTGAGTTAGCAGTTCGAACAGCAACTGCATGAAGACCATCCTTCCTCTCCCTGCCCCTGGGCTCCAATTTGGTCAGGGGTTCTTGTCCCCATCCCCTTCTTTGAGGGACTATGCAATCTTCTCTTGGGGCCCTCCTTGTTCCAAGCTCCTCTGGCAGTGTGGAATATAGGCTAGTGATCCTTTTCTCTATGTCTAAAACTCAAAAATGAGTGAGTACATACCATGTTTATCTTTTTGTGATTGGGTTACCTGAGTGAGGATGGTTTCTTCTAGTCCCATCCATTTGCGTGTGAATTTCAAGATTCCATTGTTTTTTTTTTTTGTTGTTTTGTTTTGATTTGTTTTTGTTTTGTTTTGTTTTGTTTGTTTTGTTTTCTGCTGAGTAGTAATCCATTGTGTAACTATACCACATTTTCTCTATCCATTCTTCAGTTGAGGGGCATCTAGGTTGTTTCCAGGTTCTGGCTATTACAAATAATGCTTCTATGAACATAGTTGAACAGATCCTTGTTGTATGGGTGTGCATTCTTTAGGTATATGCCCAAGAGAGGGATTGCTGGATCTTGAGGTAGACTGATTCCCATTTTCCTGAGAAACCACCATACTGATTTCCAAAGTGGTCTTACAAGTTTGCACTCCCACCAGAAATGGAGGAGAGTTCCTCTTTCTCTACATCTTCTCCAGCATAGATTGTCATTGGTGTTATAAATTTCTAGTCCTTGAAATTTATTATTACAAAACTATTTAGAATAATTAAGAAATACAGCTTAAGCCAGGTGGTGGTGGCACACGCCTTTAATCCCAGCACTTGGGAGGCAGCAGCAGGTGGATCTCTGTGAGTTCGAGACCAGCCTGGTCTACAAGAGCTAGTTCCAGGACAGCCTCCAAAGCCACAGAGAAACCCTGTCTTGAAAAAACAAAAACAAACAAACAAAAAAACCAACAAAAAAAGAAATACAGCTTTGTAGTTAGTGATCTAACAATCACATTTGTGGCAATTTTAGGTATGTTTTAAAAGTCAAACTGATAGATAGATGTGTTATGTTAAATCTTTCTGCCAAAAGACACCTGAGCCCTACTGCCACGTGGGCAGTCTCTGCCAGCCTCCTGAGTTCTGCCCACCAAGTTAGAGCCCAAATTAATACTCAGAAACTTGTATTAGGTACAAATGCTGCTTGGCTAATGACTAGGATTTCTCATCTTCTAGCTCAGTCTTAATTATCATAAATCTATATATTTTATAAGACTTATCTTATTGGACAACTTCCATTGGTGTCCTTCCTTGCCAGTGGATCACATCTTGTCACTGGAGCAGGAGCCAAGGGGACAAGGGGGCACTTCCTACTTCTCTTTCCTTAAATATGAGTCTCCTTGCTATGTCACTTCCTGCCCGGATCACCACTTCTCTACTACATTTCCCAGAATCCTCTTTGACTCCTAGTCCTGCCTAACTTGCTGACTCATTGGCCAAACAATACTTTATTTATCATCCATTAAGACAAACACATACACAGAAGCACTTCCCCCATCACAGATGGTCTTCAAACACTTCAGAGACCTATAGGGTATGGCATTAAGATAACCTAAGGCTTTTCATGACAGTGAGACACTGCTGCTCCTCACACCACCAATTAACATCTTTAAAGGATGAAGGGCATTGAAGAACTTCCATAAGGAATTTGCTTTTTGGGTGGAGGGGAAAACACAATTTTTATTTAAATTTTTTTCATCTTGCATACCAGCCCCAATTCTCTTTCCTCCCCTTCTCTTGCCCTGCACCTCGCCCATCCCATTCCTACCCATTCTTCCATTGGGATAAGGCCTTCCTTGGGGAGTCAACAAAGTCTGGTATACCAAGTGGATGCTGGACCAAGGCCTTGCCTCTGTATCAAAGCTGAGAAAGTTATCCCATCATAGGAAATGGGCTCCAAAATGCCCACTCATGTACATAGGATAAGTCCTGTCCCCACTACTAGCCCCGCAAACAGGTCAAGCCATACAACTGTCACCAACACTCAAAGGGCTTATTTGGTCCCATGCAGGATATCCAGCTGTCTGTCCAGAGTCTGTGAGCTCCTATTGGCTCAGGACAGGTGTCTTTGTGGTTTTCCAAAGCATGGTCTTGGCCCTGCTTGCTCATATGATCCCTCCTCCCCCTATTCAAAGAAGCTCCAGGACTCTGCCACTGTTTGGCAGTGGATCACTGCATCTGCTTCCATCAGTTACTGGATGCAGATTCTATGATGATAATTATGGCAGTCACTAATCTGATTATAGGGGAAGGCCATTTCAGGCACCCTCTCCACTATTGCTAGGAGTCTTAGCTGGACTCATCCTTGTGGATTCCTGGGAATTTACCTAGCACCTTGGTTCTCCCTAACCCCACAATGCTCCCTCTTTCAAGATATATCTTTCAAAGATCCTCTCTCCATCCCTCCTCCCACTTTGTCATTCTGTGCCCTCATGTTTCCATTCCCCATTTCTTCCCTTTTACTCCCCTTCCCTGTTTATCCAGGAGATCTTAACTACTTCCCATTTTTGCAGTCCTCCCTGTGTGTCCCTCTTAGGGTCCTCCTTTTTAGCTAGCTTCTCTGGGATTGTAGATGATAGCCTGGCTATCCTTTGCTTTACATCTAATAGCCACTTAAGAGTGAGTATATAATGCATTTGTCTTTCTGGGTCTGGGTTCCCTTACTCACAATTTTTTTTTCTACTTCCATTCATTTGCCTTCAAATTTCAAGGTTCCATTGTTTTTTTACCTCTGAGTATAATAATTCATTGTGTAAACATACCATATTTTCCTCATCCACTCTTTGGTTGAGGGGCATCTAAGTTTTTTCCAGGTTCTGGCTATTACAAATAATGCTGCTATGAGTTCGAGACCAGCCTGGTCTACAAGAGCTAGTTCCAGGACAGCCTCCAAAGTCACAGAGAAACCCTGTCTCAAAACAACAACAACAAAAAAAATAAGATAGATAACAGAGTAATTTCTCCAAATTTGCAAAATACAAAAGGACTGGATATTGTGAATGTGATCCTTACTTCACAATTGTTCTTATTTTTAAATAATTTTACTATATTAGAGTTAAACCATTTCCTTTTTATTTAGACAAAAGGGTGAAATGTTGTGGAATATTTGTATACTGTGTAAAGATGTGTCGCCATTATCAGTTTAATAAAGAGCTGATTGCCCAATCGTTAGACATAAAGATTTTAGGTGGGGCTTCCAAGGACAGAGAAGACTCTGGGAAAAAGAAAATTGGCAACACAGAAAGGCAACAAGAGGCAAGATATAAGAGAGGTTAACTCCATATGGCAAAACAAAGATTAACATAAATGGGTTATTTCAAATTATAAGAGGTAGTTGAAACAAGACTATGGTAAAAGACATGATTTCTTAATTAATTAAATTAAACACATTATTAATTAATTAAACAAATAATCAAAAGTGTAACTTTGTGACACAAATTTGAGAAATTACTGATTTCAAGCACATTGAAATATTGTAGTGTGCACATGTTTATAGACCTTAAAAATATTACAAATAATTGGATTAGGTACACAACATGATATGATAAACACTAGGATTGTGACAAAAATTATTACAATGCTTTTAAGAAAAAAATTAGACTTAGGATTCCAGAAAAATAATTCTTTTTTCCCCCAATGATAAAGACAATGACAGGTGCAAGCAAGCAGGGATCTGTTGGTAATAACAGATACACTATTTAAAGAAATATTCTGAAATAATACAACTCCAAAAAATAGTTCACCACTGAGCCAGCACTGATCAAGTTCTGTAATATTTATTAAATAAATCTGTAAGTGCCTTAATGTATGGATGAAAACCACACAATGTAGCCAAATACTATTGCAACTGATGAAGGACAGACAACAATGAACTCAAGAAACTTTTGCTTTGGTTAAAATGATTAATTTGTGTTGTTTTATAATGCAATGCCTTCAAACTTGGTGATCAGTAGAAAAGTGATACTGGCTTGTTTCCAAATTAATTTCATACTTTAAAACTAACTTATAACTACCACATCTCCTTAAATGCACTGGATTTTAATATGCTGTTAATATCCTGCATATTTGACTGTTCTGTCTAGTTAACTGATGGTACCCACTAATGGGATCACTGTGTACAGTTGAAATAGTCAATTAAGAAACTGAGAAAGACAAAATGAAGGCTAATACTTTAGATTTCTATTGCAAAGTGAAATAAATGATAGTCATATTGGCGTTTGGGTTCTGTTTGAAATGTTACATGTGGCATTTTACAACAAAAGATACAATTAGCATCATGGCTGGCACTGTCACACTGCATTGGAAACACTTCACTGGATGTCTGTCAAAATCAAAGCAGCTGTCACAATTTAACCAAGAAAACTATTTTAAAGAACTTCCTGTATACTGAAGTTAAGTCAAACCAGTAATTATACAGATAACAGATAGAATCCAGACTAGAAAATTAATACATTTTTATCCCCAAATAGTTTTTGTTTTGCCCTTTCTTGAATTTTTTTAAATGTGACTTTGAAAAAGATCTCAAAGATGGTGATATTTATTATGACAAATTTGGCATTCTACGAGGCACAGGAGATTTCCCTACTAACTGCAACCTCAGATGTCTGCCACAAAAATGGCATTTTACACCATGCTATTTTTCTGTCCTTAGGACACTGTTATTCCATTCAATCCTGATATTACTGATTTATTATAGAGATAGTTATCTCAGTGATTGAGGAGTAGAGGTATAGATAACTCACAAGACTTCCAGGGACCTTGGGATGGAGATAAAAACCTGGACTATACATTGTACATTCACGATACATAAGAACATTCTTGGTTTTGTCTTTAACTTCTGTGGAAACAAACAAACAAAAATCTTTGAAAAGATACATTTAAGGAGCTCCCTAGAGATTTCAGTAGCAATAATAATTCCTGTAGTGAAGCTGGCCTTTCTCAGGCTTTTCTGACACAGCTGAAAACAAATTGTAAATGAACCTGGAGGAGAACCTTGATAAGACCTCCGGAGTGTCATTCTACTTCCCTAATTCAACATTATTTTAACTTCAGAAATACGGATTTCTCTTCTTCCTATTAGATCACAATAAAAACAAAATATTATACTAGCATTAATAATACAATAGTCACAAGAGATACTGTAAATACTGATTTAAAGGTTAAATATGTGCAAGAAGCTTAAAGTGTTTATGACTTTCTCAAAGTTTAAAACAGCTCTCATTTGCTGCATCTGAAGGAGATGAACTTTATCTGGTGAGAACAGAGCCACAAGTTCTTCTGTACTGGTCTGGAATAAATGTTCTAGGTATCAGCACCCCCTCCTTCCTTGAAGGAAAAGATTCAGAGTGAGTTACCCAAGAAAAGGCTGAGAGAATATCTGTCTTCAGAATTTTTAAGATAATATAGCAACTATCTAACCCCAGAGAAGAATTAGATCAAGAGAATAGGAGAGCTAGTGTTTCTGAGACTATTAAACACCAGCTACCCATACTAAAAGCAACTTGAACCTTTAGTATGAATCAAATAGAGAGACTTTTAGTATTTAGTGAAATAACTATGGTTTATGTTTTCAATTTCATGCCATGGAGATCTGATGGGCTGATGTTGTGAAGAAGGAAGTCACTCTCCTTTCAAGATCAATCCAGCCTCTGTGTACACCTGAACTGTAAAATCATCACTGCAGCATGGAACAGGCTACATCTTTTAGGTCAGTATTCAAATGCTGCCTCCTTTGGTAGTAATTAGGACTGATAATCAAACTAATCCAGTCAGAAGCCAGTCTGCTCATAACAACCAAAATCATATTTTAACTATGAGAATTAACCTGATTTTCTGGCAGCATAAAGCTACATGTAAATTTAAAGGAGAAAAGTTGTTACAATCATTGCTACTAAGACAAATAAGAGTTTAAGTGATTGGAAAGATAAAAGAAATGCATGCAAAGGTCTAGAAGAAATCATTTTTGTATCAGTGATAGTCAACTTCCATGTATGAATACACTAGGAATAAATTAAGTCGAGTCACTGGGGCAAGAAGACTCTGCATTTCAGACCAACCTGGGAAAATAGCAACAACCTTTCAAAAATAAATAAAATAAATAAGTAAATCATTGGAGTGTTTGAATTATGTTTTTGGAAAGATGCAAATGTCAGAATTCTGAGCAAAACACTGTAGAAATGGTGGCTTGACTTTGTACTTCTTTTGGAATTGCCTGTCATTAGAAAAAAAAAAAAAAACAGCGAAAACAGAAACATGCTGAGATTATGTAGATCTATGAAAAAAAACATTTTTAGTTTTTGTTGGTTTGTTTGGGGAGATTTGTTGTTTGTTTTTTTCACAGTTGGTGCTGGAGTGGTTGGCTACCCACAGTCAAAAACTAAAAATCAGTCTAAGACTCATTTTATACAAAAGGAACTCAAAAGAGATTATAAACCTACATATAAATATAAATCTATAAAACCACAACTTACAGATAGGCATAGAGGTGCACACCTTTTGAGGTCAGCCTTGTTTATGTAGTGAGTTCCAGGGTAGCCAGAAGTACATCGTGAAAACCTGTCTCCAAACAACAATGGCAAAATATGACTTAGGCAAGTTTTGGAAAAAGAACCCAATCCCTGACAGTAAAAGCATGATCTACAGATGTAGGAAACTCATACATATAAATGTAAAGGGATAGTGTTACTCCACAAATGAATGTCAGTTCCTTCACAAAAAAAATATATGACATCATAACAGTTATGTTCGTATGAATTTATTACAAATATAGATGACTTATGTGAAGATGGGAGAAAGGAAGAGGAGAGAGAAACAGAGATGTTTGGTGTCTGTTTCAAGACAAAAATAAGAATCAGCTCATGTTTTCTAAAGAAGATAAAGGTTTATAGAATGTAGTACATCTGTAGCAGAGAAAAATAGTCATAAAAAGGAATTCACTACTGAAGTAGACAATAACTGAGAAAATCAAATAAGTATCATGAATGGAAAAGGCTAATCCCTAAATTCTTCTTAGAGCATACTATAGGATGGATGGATGTGATCCTTTCCTGTTCCCTATTGTGACTTGTATGTTGACCATGATCCTTAATATGGCAGTGTTTGTGACTAGAGCAAGATTGCATCACCAGTGTGGGACTTTCATGATGGAAATGTGTCATTCATAAGAAAAGGCAGCAAGGCTCATGCTCATTTTAAAAGTAGGCTATTTAATGACACAATAAGAAGGCAGCTGTCTGCAAACCAAAAGGACCATCCTTACTAGTAGCTAAACTGACTTGCCCCTTGATCTTGAAACTTCCAGGCTACAAAACTGTGATGCAATGATTGCTGTTTTTTAGATGCTTGCTGTTTGAACAATACAGTCTTTGGCATTATATATGGCAGTATGATAAGATAAGACAAAGATGCTATAAGATTCCATTTACATCACACACTTTCAAAATAACAAAATTCTAGAAGTGGGAACTTTCTTGTGGCAACAGAGATTATGGAATGGTTGGAACAGGAGAAAAATAGGTTTTCCTATAAAATAACAACCTGAGTCTTATCATCACAAGAAAAATCTTCTCAATCTTGACTCTATCATTGTCCTTTCTGGTTATTACACCACATATCTGCAAGATGCTACTAGTGAGAGAAATCAATAAGAACGCATGGCATCTCTATATGGTACTTCTTGTAAATAAATGTGAGCTTGTAGTTTCTTAAAATAAAATATTCAATTAAATATGGTTATGAGGGAAAATAGGATAGCATATTATAAGCAAAACTCAAAACATACAAAAATTGGTACAAAATTACTAATTCAAAGATAAGCTATAGGAGGCCAACTTCTCTTTTTGTGCTTACTGAGAAATAGATAAATATTTATTTAGGAGAAAACTCTCTGAAATGAAAGACTATCTTTATTTTCAAGATGCATTACATTTTATAATAAAGAATCTCAAATTTAAAACAGAGACCTATACTCATAAATGACCAGGTGTTTTATTGTTACCATGATATTTTTCCTTTGTTATGGTATTACATACAGCAGCATGTTCTGAAGACTTTATCAGCCCACTTCATAACAATAAAACGTTCTGTGTTGTAGAATATATAATCTGAAAATTTAATATGATTTTTAAATGAGCATTATTTTATGCATCATAATTGATATTTAATATCAACAGTCCTCTAAATAGCTAGAAAGTAAATAAATAGTGCAGTGGACATTGTGTGATTTTCATTGCAGGTGTTATAATTTGTCAAAAACTAAAAAAGGAGGGAAGTAGCTGAACTCTGACTATTGTGTTTACTATTTTATACTTTTTACCAAGTAAATTTCCATTAAATCTTGGTGTTCTGGGCTGATTTCACAGCAGGATCACCCAGAAGCAGACTTTAGAAAGGAAAGAATTGTCTTTTTAAAGTGTAAAAGAATCTGTGCATTTATTGATTTTCTTGTCTTTCCCTTCAAAACCTTTGAAATATGATCAAAAAAGTGTCTCCATTTTATACACCACAATTTCCCTTTAATAGCTTTTTTCTCCACAACAGAGCCAGAGTTCTGCCTTCCTAACTAAAGAGGAAAAAGCTGTTTCAGAAGAAAAAAATAACAACCAGGCTAAGCCAACCCCAAGCCACCATTAAATGTGTGAACATTTGAAAGGTCAGAAAAAGGCTGTCTGGTGAATCAGCTCTCTCCATTGCAGCTGCTCTGCCCAACTGTCTGGGTACAGGTCTAGTTCAGATGCATCACCTAACTACTCATTTCCATTTTGATTTCCCTTTTCCTACTTCTTACATTTGCTTTCCAAACTTGATGTATCCACACCCTTTCATTGTTGCTTAGTTCCAGCAGCGAAAAGGAATGATCCTCTTAGAATTCATGGAACTGTTAAGTTCTTCATACACTTGTTTTACCTGGTTCCTGATACCTATCCTCCCATCTGCAGAACTCTTGCCAAAAGATATCTAGTTACATAAAGTTGGGAGACATCCATATATAAGAATTTTGCTCTTTTACAAAAGCTTTTTGAAGTTATTTTCAGAAGTTCTGACAGTTACCAGTGATCTTCTGGCATTTCCAGCAAAAATGTGTGCCTAATGTTTCTAGTTGGAGTTGTTGGGGATATTTACAATGAAGAAATCATTCTCTTATCTGGCAGCAGATATACTACAATGCAGTAAGTGTGCCTGCACTGTATTTTCTTCTTATGTCCACTCTAATTCTTCATGGCTATGTTCATTTCCAAATGCCTCAATGTTTCTTTCAATGCTGTTCTTATCCTTATTTTTACATATTGGATGACTAACAATTTGAATGGAGTCTTTTAAAAGGACTATTTCAGTGGTTCTCAACCTTCCTAATCCTGCCACTCTTTAATACAGTTCCTCATATTATGGTGACCCCCAACCATAAAATTGTTTTGTTTCCACTTCATAACTGTAATTTTCTACTGTTATGAATCATCATGTAAATATCTGACATTCAGGAAATCTCATATGTGACCCCTTTGGGGGTCACAACCCACAGGTTAAGAACAGGAGACTATGTCTTTTGGCAAGAATACTATGGCAGTTTAACATGGATTTTAACACTGTCCTCACACAAACTTCTTTGCAAACAGCTGATATTCTTACTGCCTAAAGTCTTTCTCTTATGGGAGATGGATAACATGAACACTCCCCATATGGCTTTCAGTGAATTTCATGTGTTCTGTCCATCAAAAAAACTTTGACACTTGCTTTGCTCATTGCTATCTCTTACACAGTCTAAGAAAAACTAGATGGTATGGAACTATTCCCATTATCATTCTGTCTTCATTTTTAGTATAATCTAAGAACTAGTTTTATCATAAAAACTCACAATTTCATATATAAGAGTTCACAAAAATGAACTAGCAGTAACATATATGGCTTTATTTAAATGCTGTCCTAAGAAGATGCTAATGGACTAGGGAAAGAAGAACACTGCTTCTAGATCAGTTCTTAGTTCCTCCTACTTGAAGCCAAAACAGAAAGACTTAGGTGAGTACAAGAAGAGACTCTTGAAGTTAGGGAATGGTCTGGTTATGGAAGTTTTCTGGATTCTGCTGCAGTGTGAATTTGATGCAGAGTATGGTCTGTGATCATTCCTATAGGGGACAATGAATGCTGGCAGTAATGCCTAGCACCCTGCCTTGAAGGTTGTCAGTTTTAAATTAGCAAGACACCCGTATTCACATTAATTGAATTTGGATTCTTCAGTTCTTATTGTGGAAGAATAATAGGGACACAGCAATGATAAGAATAGCCAAGGGCATGCTATCAAACAGAACAGAGCTGCAGTCTCTAGTTTCCTTTTAAAAGACAGTTCCCAAACAACTAAGCAGGTCTCACATAGACTCACAGAGACTGAAGAGGAATGCTTGGGGCCTGCATGGGTATTCACCAGGTCTTCTGTGTATATGTTATAGCCATTAGCTGAGTATTTTTGTGGGACTCCTAAAGCAGGAACAGGTATGTCTCTGACTCTTTTGCCTGATATTTGCACTTTTTTCCTGCTATTGGTTTTTCTTGTCCAGCCTTAATATGAAAGTTTTTGCCTTGTCTTACTGTATCATGTTTGGCTGTTGTCTCCTGGATGCCTGCTCTTTTCTGAAGAAGCAGCAGAGGGGGAGTAGAGGGAGGGGAACTGTGGTCTGAATGTATCATGTAAGATAAAATTCTATTCCCAATAATTTAAAAATAGACAGATTCCAAATCCTCTCCAAGTTCCTCATATTGTTGAGTTTAATAAAACAAACACATAACAAAATCACAAAAACCAGAGAGTAGATTTGAATGAGAAATCATTAGTTCCAAGTAGAAATCATAGGATGACACTATTTTTCTAAGGAGATGAAAATAAAGCTGTCAGAGTTAAAATCCAAAAATTACCTTTTCTTGGCCACATGTATCTTGGCATGCAGCTCTGTGTAGCAGTAATTCTAATCATAATTGAAGAAATGCTTGTCCCATGTGTTTGTGTCCAGCTCTGAGATCTCTGAAATTAAGTACTTTTATTCCTTATAAAAGTTAAAATGTTTGAGCCGCTGGAGGGATCTTTTATCTAATGGATTTTCATCTGAAGTTCTGTTTCTGTATAAAGTGTTATGTGATCCTACATGATTCAAAGAAGTCCGGCCACTGTCCTTTTTACATTTTGCCTGAGGAAAATCTAAATGAACTCGCTAAATCTTCTATGTTTCAGTGCGTTGAGGATTATTCCCAGATGTTGGCACTATCAACTATAGTTATGTCACTAGATCTCCTCCTGGAAAAGAGCCATGTGTTTTTCACAAGCATTAGCTTACCATGCCCCTGGGAAGCATCTTAGGTTGAATTACAAAATTAGCAGAACTCCGACAAAGAAAGGAATTTCCCCTAGCAGCTTGGGAAGATGAGAAGAAATCTGTGTACACAACCTGCTGCTTTCTGCAATGGAGCGAGTGAGAGTATTCTGTGACTGTCTAAAAGGCAAACAGGGAGACTTCTCATGGCTCCCATTACGGTTCCTGACAGACATACCCTGCACACATATCCTGGGGCGAGGGGGAGGGGAGATCTGCTCTGATGGTGAGATCATCATCCCCTAAACACTATCATTCACAGATGGGCCAGTCTGTCCTTAGCATCACACCAGCAATTTCTCCCAGCCTCATTTCCTGAGACACAGTGTTATTAGGAATGACATCCTGGCACAGAAGATGCCAGTTCTCTAGTGATAGTGACATTTCTGGAAATATTGTCTAAGAAACAGTCCATGAAATTGTGTTTTGGGGGCCAGGTCAGCGACTTAAGAAAAAAGGGGTGAATTGAAAACGTGATATTTTATTATACAACAAAATGCTAAAATAGTGAAACTGAAGGTGCTGAATCTTCACCGACTGGTGAAGAATGAGATAAGAAAGAAGCAAAAGAGTTTCGTTCTCTGTATCACAAGAGTAAAGAAATCTGTCTACAGACAAGTTGTTACCACATAGTATTAGGGAAAAAGAGATAAAACAATAGCTGTACATAACACAGTTCAAAAATGCAACAGCAAATCATAGTGTACTAACTTTAAGAAAGCCTTAGATTACATATTTTCAGACATAGACTATATTTTATCTAAATTCAACAGTCAGAATACATATTTTAAAACTGGCTTAAATAATTTCATATGATTGGAGATGAAACTTTAAGATTGTTATGGATGAATTTAAGCAAGAAAATACAGCCTCTGCATTCCAAAATCGAAATGTTAAGTACTTCAGTGAAACATAAGGAACCAGAGTCAATGCTGTTGTTTAATTAAAAATAAAATTTCTTAAAGTACTGCTTCTCCATCACCCTGACACTTACAATCTTTTTTTCAATGATTCTTTATTTAATTTGATTAATGTTGATTTTAAAATTAAATGAAATGTTATCAATTTAAACAAATTGCAATGTTTAACTATTAACGAGGATTCAAATATTAAATAAATCATAAAACAAATATTAATGATGATTGAAAGCATGTGAAAGCTTGATTTCCTCAATACAATTGAATATGCTTTCTCGCAAAACTATACCAAAATTCTGCATTTCAACTGTGCTGTCATTTCTTTCACTGTCAATTTGTTAATTTTATTTTAAGTGGAAAAACTACAAAATAAATGGAACTTTTCCTTTGTATGTCTCAAAGCCTAGTATTTATCAAATATAACTTTTTCATGCCTTTCTGTGCCAATGAGGAGAAACATAGTCATGAAATCCACTCGTCATAGGACAAGAAGTGGAGAATTTATAAATTAACTTAAAATTAGTACATGTGAAGATGATTATTCATATTATACAAGAAGCTATTAAAATACTAAATACCCTCACAAGTTATATTTTCTCCCAATCCAAAAGAAAACAGTCTCCCTGTACAAAGAATTTCATGGAGTCAAAATTACAGTTTTCTGTGATTTGTGATCTTTTGGCAGAATTGGTAAATCCACCATAGTTTACTAACCCCCTGATTATACTGCTGCTAATAGGTGTTTAATGCTTGTTTTAGGGAAGTTTAGGTTCTCATAGGAGAGTTCAGAAGAGTTAAGTACACAAACTTCCTAGATATCTCTTGCCCCATACAAGCATAACTTCCTCCGTTATCAACATCCCTCACTAGATTAAAATTCCATGAACTCAAATTGATACATCAAAATTATCCATACTCTCATTTATATCAGGATTTATTCTTGCCATTGGATATCCAGAGGTATAATGATAGTATTTGTCACTGCAGTATTGCACAGTATTGCTACTTTGCTATACCTATCAATATGTCCCTGAACCAACCTCTGTTAAATAATTTTGTTCATTTTCAAATTGTAATACGTTTAGAATCATGTGGTTAACCATGTTGGCAGATTAAAATATTGCACTTACTGATATGCATTTGCTTCTCCTGGGTACCAATTCATGTCTTGATAATTACTTTATTGAGGGGGGGAGGCTAAATAGTATTCCAGCAACAATCTATCCATTCACCCCAAATTCTGACAATAATGCATAAAGTTGACAACATGATAAACATCTATATGCAAATTTATTTTCATGTGAATGTTTTCATAAGAATCAAGGATTGAGATTTATTTACTTTTGCTGTGTATAACCAACATGTCTGTTAAATTCACCATACCATTTTGCATACCCACTAAAAAAGAACAAGAATTCCTGGTACTCTATATCATCTCTTACATTTGATGTGTCCTTATCCCAGAGTTTATGCTTCTTGAATACTGGTGGACTGTTATACTACTTTGTGTTAATTTTCTTTCACTATTTTAAGATACGATGCTGAGTATTACTTTGTATACATATGTGTTCGGTTCTCCCTCCTCCCTTCCTCCCTCTCCATCTCTCTCTCTCTCTCTCTCTCTCTCTCTCTCTCTCTCTTCTCTCTCTCTCTCTCTCTCCTTCTCCCTCCCTCTCTCCCTCTCCCCCCCTCTCTCTCACATACACATAAATCTTTGGACTACTTTTCTGTCAGTTGCTTATTTTCTTATCTTACTGTTGAATTTTAAATGCTGTTTATGTGTCTTGGAAAACTGACTTTTTAAAGACATGTCACTTGCAAATGTATCCTTCCAGTCTGTGGTTTCTCATCCCATTATCTTGACAGTGTCTCTTTTACAGCATAAAATTTTAATTTTAATTTTGATGAAAGCTAGCTTTTCAATAATTTCTTTGAGGACTACCTTTGTTGTTAGATTGCAAAAATTCACTGTTACACCTAAAGCCTTCTCAGTTTTGTCCTCTACTGCTTATTGTGAATTCTGTAATGTGCACTGCACATTTAAGCCCATGATACATTTAAGTGAATTGTGGTGAAAGATGTAAGTTGTACAGATAGAATCACTTTTTTGCATGCAGAGTTTCCTGTCACCATGTCAAATTTCCTGACGCCATTTGTTGAAAAGATTTTCTCCTCTCTTCCTACTGCTCACCACTCTTCCCGCCCCATTTAAAAAAGCCTTTTGTTCAAAGCTAAGCTGAGGACTACCAAGATGGCTCAGCAGATAAAGACACTGGCTACCAAGCTGAACAACACTAGTTGATCCCTGGGACAAATACTGCACTGAAGGAGAGAGATGACTCTAGCAACTTACACTGTGACCTACATATGCATGGTGTGGCATACACACACACACACACACACACACACACACACACACACACACACACACACACACACACACCACAACACATAAATGTTAAAACACTAAAAATTAGTTATATGAATTTACAAGAGTAAATTTCTGAGGCTTTTAGTCTCTCCCTGTAATCCATTTGTTTATTATTTTGCTATTGTCACATTTTATTTCATGTACCAAGGTCTGCATGAGGAGATCAGACAACTTTATGATTGTTCTCTAGGCTACTGAGATCAAGCTGAGCTTCTGATGCTTGGCAGCAATCACCTTTACCCAGTGAGTCAACTCTCTAGCTCTGGGTGTAATTCTTAGTCCCCACTGCTCTACAGGTAATGAAGGTAAAGGTTATTCTGTGACTTCTTTCAGTATTTTTCTCTACTTGTTGACTTTCTATAGTTTGTAGACAGCATGCTTGTATGTGAAAGGGTGGTTCTTTTTCCATCTCTAATTCTGGGTGTTCTCTAAACCTCATATATCTGTGATTTTGTTTATTATATCAATATGGAAAAATTTCCAACCATTGCCAGTTACTTCTAATATTTCTGTTTCTTTTGTTCCTTCATTATTTCCTCATTCTTGTTTTCCTTTGAGCATTGATCAAGCTTGTGTTGTTAGCCCACATTCTTCATCTTTTACTTGATATTTCAGTCTCATTTCTTTTATCTTTTCTATTTCAGAAGGCTCTATGAGAATGCATTCAAGCTGTTTTAATTGATTACGGAGCAAGCCAGAGAAGCTGCATGAAAATTTTTAAGAAAAAAAATTAATCACCTTGTAAAATGTATATATATACATATATATATATGTATATAATATATATATATATATATATATATATATTTGAATTACAAACAAGATTGAATTACATGAAGATCAGGTAGGATTTTAGTTGGGGGGTGGTAGAGGAGGAAGGGAGGAAAATGTAGGTTTTATATTGAGAAATTGTGGCTGCATATATTTACAAGTGTAAGTGATGCCATGAATTTCTCACAGGCTCCCAGGTGTTACTGCTGTGGTCTCAAACACTCCCATGAGTTACAAGAGTAAAATGTAACTAAAGAATATATTATGAGGTACAGTGTTGGTATTTTCAGTCTTACTACATCTTCCTCATATGCTCCCTGGAGAGTCTGAACACACTTGCTGCATTGGAAAATGTCTGAAAGAATTTTCTCTCAATTTCACTCACATGTAACTCTGTGATATGGATTTTCTTTAAAAATGTGCTCCAGGCTGTATTAGGAGTTTTCTTTTCAATAAAAGTAATTTGCTCTGGATTTTCAGTTCATTTTACTTCCTAACTACACTCTGTTTTTGTGTTTTCTTTGATTAAATCACACAGTGCTATAAGTCACACAGGCATATTCTCCTCTCTCTCTCTCTCCTCTCTCTCTCCTCTCTCTCTCTCTCTCTCTCTCTCTCTCTCTCTCTCCCCCTCCCTCCTCCCTCCCCCTCCCCCCTCCTCTTCCTCTCCCCTCCCTTTCTCTCTCTCTCTCTCTCTCTCTCTCTCTCTCTCTCTCTCTCTCTCTCTCTGTGTGTGTGTGTGTGTTTCTCCTGCCCTTAGAGTAATCTTAACATTAATGTAATGTAGCATAGACAAAACCATGTACTCCTTTCAGGTTAGGAGTCACCTGGCTCATGTCAAGATTTGTCTTTAGGAAATTCTATGATTACAGAGATTTTCAAAGAAAAATGCCTTGTAGTTGGCACACTATACTTAAAAAAGAATTCTTGCAACCTTTGTTTTTCCACTGAGCTAGCTATGCTGTCTCTTTTTATCCTCAAGAATTCATATGAGGTTATTTTTAGGAATGCTTATATTTTCCTGTTATCTCTTTTTCCATCCCTGCCTTAGTCTCACGCTGTATCATCTACCAGAGTGTATATCTTGATAATTATAAGAATACACTGCAATAATATGCTTACTCATTATTTCTTATTGTTTTTAAATGAATTGTATTTATTCTATACATGTATATGTCTGTGTATTTACATGTTATGCCACAAAGTGTGGGTGTCTGTGGATAACGGAAAAAATCTCAAATCCTCTGAGGTTGAAGTTAGATGTGGATATAAGCTATTATGTGTGGGTATTAGAAACTGAACTTGGGTTGTCTTACAGAGCAACACTACCCTGCGGTACAGGGTTGGTGTTTGCAGTCTTACTGCATCCATACAGTACATCGGGCAGTCTCTCCAGTCACTCCAGTCCGTTTTGTTTGTTTGTTATTGCATTTTATTCATTTCATCATGTATGGGGGTGGAGGCACATGTGTCCCAGCATATCTATGGAAGTCAGAGATAATTGGCAAAAATTGGTTCTCTAATTCTCCTGGTAGGTCCCAAGATGGAACTCAAACAATCATGCTTGCTGGCAAGTGTCATTACTCAATGAGATATATGGCCAATCATATACTTACTTTAAAATGTATTTACTTATTTTTCTAACTAGTTTCTCAACAGACATTCTATTGAAGAAAGGGAAATTCTCCTTCTACAACCATGAACAGTCAAGAGTTCCTTCAGAAAGTGTTGGTGCTTGCAGGCATCTTTTCTATCCATGGTGGACTACTGAATAGCCCAATGTTATAAATATATGGGTAGCTATTGTGTGCCCACGATTATAACAGCCATGTCATATCTGAATGGTACTCTTTTCCTTCTCTCCACTCTGACATTATTTATGCCCTGTCTTTGCCAATATTCCTCAGCCTTGTGGGGGTGTTACAGATGCCATTTTTAAGGCTGAGCACCCAATAATAATCAATTATTTACATACAGAAGTCTCTACATAAACTGTTATCTTCTGTTAAAAAAGAGCTTTTACATGCAAGGTTGAGAATGATTGATGGGTAAAAACATAAATATTTAGAAGGAAGTTTGATAATGCTTGCTTTTAAGGAAATGATGGTAGGTTATTAATCCTTCAGGCACCAAACCTCCCAAACATAAGTGTTTTGTAAGCTTTGCACTTAAAGATAAGTATTCCCTCCTAGTAGCATGCCTACAATCCAATCACAAAGTGATTGGTTATCTTCAACATAGTCATACCACTATTGACCTAGTAAGTATATCTTGCCTGCTAAGTATTTTAGCAAGCATTATCCACACCTGTGTGAGAATGTTCATGAGTTTTCTCATTTAACAGCATGAAGAACACCTTCTGAAACTATGAAATGTAGCCATCATGGAAAGTGTTTCCAGTTCAATTCCAACTTCATTTCTCTGTGTCATGAAACTAAAGTGTATGCTCGTGGACAAAATTTCTTTGAACACACAGTCGCATATTCATAGCAATAATGAAATATCAAACCATTGGATGCCTACTTTTTTATAATTACTGTATCTTGGTAATATTTCAATTAATACATATGGAACTTCTTTATTCTTCAAGTATTCATTAAAGAATTTACATTCTTTCTAGATTTTTGCCACGAGAGTCAATAGTGCAATTAATTTCATATGTTTATTGCTTTTTCACATAGCTTACCTATGATGTAAATGTCTACTGTTAATTAATTGTTGTGTATATTTTAGTAATGTTATTTGCTTACATATTACTGTCTGGTGTTTGTTGAATTTTATCCTGCCACTCAAAATTCACATATAGACAGACAGCCTAATCTCTTGTACTTTGGGATATATATATATATATATTTCTAACTATTGAGTAGTAGTAGTTGCAGATGTAATTAACTGGGACAATGTTATATGGGTACTGCATGCTTTTAGTTCAATATAACTGGTTTTCTTATGCAAAACTATGAAAAGATACAGAAAGATATAGAATCTTGCCTGAAGGATAAGTTATGCCACTTGCACAAGAGCCTAGTAGCTCAAAGAACTATCAGGGTTTCTGAGAAAGTCCTGCAATAGAGCCTGTCAATTGTTCTTCAAATGAGCACTATCCTTCTAAGACTACATTTCAGATACATAAATGAGCACTATCCTTCTAAGACTACATTTCAGATACATAACTTCCAAAATTGTGGGAACACAGATTTCTGTGGTTGGAGGGAAAATGAGTATTTCTTCAGTATAATGAAAGAAAGGTAACAGGTCCAAGGTCAGTAGATTCTTTTATTTATTTATTTAACATTTACATTTTAAATTTTAATACAATCAATATTGGTCATATTCTTTCTTCTCCAAAGGCTCCTACCAGATCTATCTTCCCTACCCAACTCACTTCTTCCTTCTCTCTTTTTTTGTTTAGATCTCTTTAATCTGCATGTTTTTAGACATGTATTTTTGTCAAATTCTTTCCCCTCACCCAACTCTGGTCACATCATTACTACCATCCTGCTTTCTCTCAAAAACAACAAACAAACAAAACAACCACAAACTCTACCCGTCAAAAATACACAAAAACATTGGTCCATTTTCTGTTATCCATCTACTCCTGGCCATGGGGCCTGCCCTTGAGTGTGATTCATATGTCTGATGACACTACTTCGGAGAAAACAAATTTTCCATTACTATCAGGTATCAATTTCAAATGGCTCCTTTGTTAAGGCAGGATTTCAAGTCCACTTCCCATTCTCAGTTCAGGGATTGTTTTCTGGTTTTAACTTGAGCAGATTCTATTTGCTATCACAATTTCTGTGGGTTTATATGTGTATCAGTCCCGTTGTATCTAAACGTTACTGTTTTTCTTTCCCAGCAGTGAAAGCATGGAGAGGTGCCTTGGTCTTGCCTCAACTAGATGATGGAACAGACTTAGAGAACTTCCTAGGGGAGGCCTTATCCTCTCTATGAAGCAGATGGGAGGAAAAGTCTATTGGAGGGAGCAAAAGGAGAGGAGGGAGGAGCAACTGGGATTGGAATGTAAAAATACAAATTAATAAAAAATGCAAAAAAAAAAAAAGATGCTGGTTTTTCGACCTCTAACTCTTAAAACCTTGCTGCCTCCTGTTCTTAATACATAGATCCCTGATGCCTGAAGAATTTGATAAAGTCATCCTATTTTGGGCTTAGTGCTCCAAAGTCTCTCACTCTCTGCACACTCTCCAGTTGTGGGTCTCTGTGTTAATCTCCATCTACTGCAAAATGAAGCCTCTCTCAGGATGGTTGAGATACACATTTTTAGCAGGTATGGAAATTTGTCGCTAGTAAGAGACAAGGAACAAGAGGAAGTATTCCAAGAAAGAATAAATATCATATAGTGTTGTAATAAGGTAAAAAGCAACCAATAATAGGAGGATTTAATAATGTGGGGTGGGAATGCATGCTAAAAGAAGGAATATGGGAAGACCCAACTAACGCTAATGGCCTTTAAACAGTCACATGGAAACACACTACTGTAAAAGAAGGAGAAGGAGGACAAGGAGAAAGGGGGAGGAGAAGAAGAAAGAAGAAGAAAAGAAGAAGAAGAAGAAGAAGAAGAAGAAGAAGAAGAAGAAGAAGAAGAAGAAGAAGAAGAAAGAAGGAAGAAGAATCTGTTTTGTATTAGCTAACTATTCATGAGTATGGGCTCTGCCCTGGAACGTGATTAATATATCCTGTGCCCTCCACTGGAAAAAGCCTACTTACCCTCTCCCAGCAGCTATCAGTTGCAAAAGCTTCTTGAGGTAGTATGCTGTGGCCACTTCCCTTTCTTCATGCTTTTGGTCTGGTTTGAATGTGTACAGGTCCTGCTGCATTCTGTCACAGTCTCTGCGAGTCCCTATGTGCATCAAGCCTGTTTTATGTGGGAACTATGGTTTCTTCAGAGTCATCCACCACATCTGCCTCTCACAATCATTGTGCATTCTCCTCAGTCTACATCTTTTAGCCTTCAAGGGATGTGATATAGACACCCATTGAGGCCTGAATGTTCTGAAAATTTTCACCATCTGCTTGTTTTCTAATTTTGAGTCTCTGTGCTAGTTATCTTCTCCTTCACAAGGAAATATCTCTGATGAAGGTTCAGAGATACAACACTTAATTGGTAGAGCACTGTGTGGTTAGGGATCCTTTTATTGCTATGTTCATTTAGCAGAATAATAACAGTGACTAGGCTTTCCCCTAGGTCCTAGTCCTAAGTCCGTGGCTTCATTAACAGTGTCAGTTACAGGTTTTATCTCATGGAGAGAACTTTAAATTCAATCAAAAGAGGTTGGTTACTCCAATAACATTTGTGCCACTATTTTTCTTTTTATTTCATTCATTTATTTAGCTCATAAATAAAGTCATGCACAATTATGATACACAATACAGTATGTTCACAATGGCATGGCTAAATTAAACCAATTAACATGTTATATCACACCTATTTATCATTTTTGTTTTGAGAATACCTAAACTATACTATCTCACAACTTTTAAAATATAGCATATTGTTATCAACCATATCAATCATGCTCTCAGTAGACCTCAAGACTTCACAGAGTCCATGCCTCTTGTCCAACTGCAGTTTTATATCCTTAAACCAATCATTTCCCCATTGTTAAAAGACCCACATTGATGCCTAATAGCCACAATTTTGCTCTCTGTTCCCATAAGATCATCATTTCTAGGTTACACATAAAATTGAAATTGTGTGACATTTGTCTTCCAGTGTGTCACTTATTTCCTTAAGCTAATTGAAACTCAAATATGTGATGAAACCAAGGTGTTTCAGAGAGTGCTCACCTGTGCATGCAAATTTGTGACACTATTTTTCCAGTGGATACATCGTGCATGCAGAAGAGATTGTATTTGGATGAGATTGTTGATTATTTTTCTCTGCCAGTAACATGTATAATACCTTCTAACTCTGTGAATATAGTCAGTAGGAATGAAGTTTCTGGTTGCATATGAGCTAAATTTCTCCATGTTTTACAATGTAAATATGTGGTATCTTCAACAACATAGTCTTACTGTTAGGTTGTGGATAGTAACCACCAGCATTTTCAGTAACCTGTGATGTTGCAAGGGGACAATGAGACCCCTTTGGCCAATGACTTAACAATATGTAACCAAAATCTAGCTTTAAAAAGAATATTATCACAGTGTCTATAGAAGAAATTCTGAAGTTTATTTTAGCTGAAATTACACAGTGATTTCAAACCTAATATAGTAAAATTGTTATTACCTGAAATAATACTGACCCCAGAGAAAATCATAGTGAAATCATGCCTATAATTTGTTTTGTCCCTATGCTCCAAATCTTTATTTTTTCTCTGCCCCATACCATCTCCTTAGAAGGTCCAGATAATCACCATGATACCTAATGCTGCTTTTATGTTTCATATTCCCAGTGCGATAGTATTAGGCATAAAATATCCATGAGACAGGTGTGATGAAAACAGAGGTGTGTAAATACATTTCAGACCGTACTATTCCCAACACAATGAAAAGCTTATGTATTGACTTATTTATCATGCAATGTAAAGTATATGTGATGTTTATTTAAGAGTTGTGTAATTAATCACTCCAAAATGTTGTGACTTAAAATAATTGCATTGTGTTCCTACAAATTAACAGTGTAGGCAGGGGTTTGTCCAGGAAGTCTGTCTTTCTCACTCAGTATCAGAACAGACTCATGGCTGGGGTGGAGTCAGGGGAGCCAGCCTTGGCTTGCTTTCCAAGAACTGAGAGCTAAGATGCTAAGAGCTGAGGGGGCTTTTGACACCTCTACACAGCTTTTGGCTGTGGTCTCTGAAGTACAGCAGCTTCATGAAGCCCAACTTCTTGATCTTGGAGTTTTCCTGCTTGAGAAAAAGAAAGCGGGACAGAGACAGACAGACGCAGAGAGAATGACAGAGTTAGAGTTTAACACCCTTCATATTATAGCCAGGTAGTGTGACTTCAGCAACATTCTATTTGCAAACGGAATCACAAGTCCAATTTAGGTAGAAGGAGATCAAGATCAGCACCACCCTGTATCATAGTTTGACAAATTCTGTAGAAAATCAGTAAGATAGGAAACACTGCCATAGCCAGTGGGTGTGAGTGAATGAGTCAAACTACTTCATTTTAAAGAAGACAGCTAAGAAAGTGCCTCAGATTTACTTAAATAAGAGCTGGGCAGAATGACAGACTTACTTTGATCCCTGGCTTTGTTTATGTCGGATTCAGCTAAAACTCAGTTCCCGATTTCCTTCCATTTCTGAGGCATGAATATTAGGTAATGGAGAGGATTGATTAAGAAGTTCAAATGGGAAATAAGAAACTTCTTCCATGACTGCTTTGGGCAGACTTTGAAGTTCATGGCTAGAGGCAGTTAGGTGAGTGACTACAGATTTAAGCTATTTCTAATGAAAGTGATGGTTTTCGTTTCACCAGCTAAACTAAATTCTTGCCTTTAGAAATACTTTGCTCCAGGACTAGTGTCTTGGTGTAAAAAGTTTACTTTTCTTACTTTCATTTTCTGATTCTTCCAGAGTTGAACCTAGAAAAATTTTTGCACATTATAAAAAATGCAAAATACATTATGTAATTTAGTGTCATTTTCAGAAAGTCAACTTTTGTCAATAGAGTTTTGAATATATACTAAAGGCAATCCAATGACATCCAACACATTGCAAAATAAGTTATACAATCCATGTGCATAAGAGATGCCAAACAGTTATTACAACCAAATTTAGTAGTATGGAAGGAGAAATATTTGTAAATTATAGACTCAAATTGTATTCCAGAGGCTACTCAAAGTCTGTAACCTTCAGCCAATTATTTAATTAACCTCCCCATCTGTAAAATTAAAAAGTTAATTGCCTTATTTCTTTCACTATGAAGACACAATGGAATGTTTCATTGAAATTACTCTGAAAAAACTTCCAGCATGGTATACAATTCAGCAGTGTCATGGTTAACACTGGTTGCACTAAATGTCTTCCTTTTCTCTGTCTGTCCTTATTCACACCTTGGGAAATGATATCGTCATCAAGTAAAAGAAGGTACATAACAGTAGTCCCAGTACTTAGATTATTTGCAACAGAAAACTGATTTTGAGACCACCAGGGGATGTATTTCCTTGATATCATACTTGTTGGCCTTCAGGAATACCTAGCTTAGATCTCTAGTACCACACAAAGTTAGCAACTGCACATGTAAAATGAGAAGTTCAAGGTCATCCTCAGGCACACAGTGAGTTCAAAGCCAACCTATACTATAAGAGACCCTGTTTGGGGAGGACAGAGACAGAGCTGGAGAGATATAGAGACTTGGAGAGAAAGAGATAGAGAGAACAGAGTATCACCTTCGCCATTTACTCAATTCCTCCTTCCTGAACCCCACAATCATACCCTCTACTCCCAATCGCATCTGTCCCTGGGCCTTTCTTCATGCTTTCCCATTGCCTTGCTTCCCATACCCTATGGCTAAGGTCAGTCCTGCACAGATTAGCCACAGTCTTCTTTTCTGAAAAGCACTTTTAAAAACCAGTCATCATATTTAAGTGAAAATTTTAGTGAACCTTAAATCACTAAATTCCTGGAATTCATTTTTTTGTAATATGTTCACTTATTTTTGACAACAGCAATTTAACAATATCTCTGTGTTGATTGACAAAACTGGTATGTGGAATATGAAAAGCAAAATAATTAACCTCTTATTTGTAGGAACTTATAAACTTATGGAAGAATATGTTAAAATAAAAATAATGTAACTATTCTATATTACCTTACAATATAATAAATCCATCACTTTGGAGTAATACATAAATATAAAGGAAAACATTTCTTTTAGAATATGAACTAAAATTTACTATTAATAAGTAACCAAAATAAAAATAATCCATTTCATAAAATATTGAATCACACACAAATGTTACATTTGCATTGGAACCTATGGGCCTGACCAGTGCTCAGGAAATAATTTATTTTTAAATACGATTAGTATAATAAAGAAAGTATAGCAGTATCTCAAAATAAAACAACAGGTACAAGATAAAGTTAAATCTGTTATAGTATAATACAATAAACACTTTGGAAAGAAATAAAAATTTGGATTTCTCCTAAAATTGCCAAGCCAGTTTGAAGACTAGTTAATCTAATTAAACCTAATTTTTTTCTTAGGATTCAATATCATTGTTTGTGATAATTGATTTGGGGATTCAGTGTGACCAGGTAGGAGATACTGGGCTGGTAAAAAGTAAACACCTACTTCTAAAGCAGTTCTGAGTTTTCTTCTGCTAGAAGCGAAATCAGGGAGTCATGTTCTTTTTCTTATAATAGACAGATAAATGTCTACAGGGATGTTATCTAGAGGAGATGGGTGCCTGTGTTGGAAAGAAGGAAGATGCATGTAATTGTTTGTTGGACAAAATGGATCAAAAAGGCAAGGGGAAGGGAGGGTTTTTTTTGTGTTTGCTTTTGTTTCCTCTTTGCTCTGAGCTTAAAGTATCTTGGACATTGGAATAGGAGCTTCTTTTTTCTTCGGGCTTGGAAATTCACAACAGGGCCCTCTAGCCCTCACATTCCAGGCTCTCCACTCTTTGGCATGGACTAAACTTTATTGTAAGAGACCCTGCTTAAAAATAAAAGCAAAAGAGTAGTGAATAAAATTATGAAGTTTTATACTTTTCTTTTAGGAAATGGTGGTATAAAAACTGGAGTCTTCATTTTTAGAGATCTTATTTCCTTCAAATACTTTCAATAAAGAAGTGATTGGCTCTAAAGGCTGAGAATCTATTAAAGCAGAAGAAGCCAAAGAAATCCATACACAAATCTGAGCCTTTATAAAGCTCTCCATTTAATATTTTTTTACAAGATAAAGTATTACAGAACAGCAGGTTATAAACAATTTGAAACAATGTCTATAGAAGTAAGTCAAACAAGAGTGTTCATGCTCTTCTTCCGGGAGGCAGCACTTTTATCAAACTCCTCAGAAGTGTTAATCAGAATCCTAAAGATTTAGTGTTTGAAAATAAAAATGTCATTTTCAAACAATTTTGGCAACTAGTTGCCAAGCATACGGTTGGGGTTGGCATCTTGTCTCAAAATAAGTTATGCCAGTTTTGGCAAATATAAACTCCATGTATATTAATTATATATTTGAAAAAATGTAAACTACTTCTAAGACTTAGTTACTATGTTTCACTTACTTACTTCCCCATACTTTGTGTTTCATACCAATTAGATGTAGTAAAGAAAATATGACAGTCATGACACAGAATATGAAAATGATCTGTGCATGGAAATATGAGGTCAATTAAGGTTGAAACCAATGAATAAAGCTCAATGGACCATGGGGATGATGTCAGAGACAGAAAACATCGCTGTAAATAAATAAATGTATGCATTAATGAATGAGCTGTCTCTTAAGTCTCAACTTTTCTCTTTATTGTGCCCAGCTGACTAATTATGAACACCACAGGCTACAGAGGAACAAATGAGTTAACAGTGGCAGGTGTGTCTGGATTATTGAACACATTTGAAAGGAGTTCAGAAGGCACGTATTTCATGACTTTATACTGGTTGTACTGGTTGTTAAGACAAATTAATGCTGGTATATGCCTACCCTACTATTATAAACAATGATTTTCTATCATTCTATGTGAATACTCAAAACTTTTCTGGAAACAGTTCAACTGCTATCAGAATTTCGTGAAAAATCCTTAGTCATGACCTTGTAAGTCATCAAAAATTAAATTCTAAATATGAATAGGTTCTTATATACTACAGTTATTTATATAAGGCATAATCAAAAGCAGACTATCATCTTTTAGCAATAACTCAGCAGAAAACAGTAAAGCAGATAGAAACTTGGAGAGTTATTTATTATAGATAAATTTAAAGCATGTGTCAAGCTGAAATTGAAAGAGAACAAGGTAGCCATAATGTACAGCATTGATTTTTTTCACCCATTGAAACAGAGAATTCTCTTATATACACCTTTGGAGCTCACAAATGCTTAGAAGCATCAGGCTAAATATAAGCTCTGAAATACAGGCTATAAGATATCTCTCAGAATTCTAACACAGAGTCTTTTATCCTTTAAATGACTTCATTGTGTTTCACAAGTGTTCCCTTCATCTAATGCCATAATCTCATCCTTTGAAAATCCAGATGTGGATACTGAAAGGATAGTTCAGTTTGATTATGTCAGTCATGAACATAGCCTCAGTGCCATCTCTTATTACATCTTCAGGGGCTACTACCAGATTGTAAACTGAAAAAAAAAAATTGCCATGCTATCTCTCTTAACCTTAGAAAGCTGTAAGACTCCTCATTGTTTCTGAATTTATCTAATTGCTAATCTATAATGCTTTTTAATATTGTTATGTTTTCTGATTGATCTATTGCCAGCTGACCTCACACTGCCCACAGTTATATTAATCCTATTATTCATATCCTATTATAGAGTATCACTGAAACTATTTAATGAGTTCTGAGAGGCTGGCTTGCAGACTCCAATATTAATGATAATCACACTAGTATTCATTCTCTTATTCTTAATTATAATGCTCATGATTATATTAATTGTACTCAGTAAGGTTCAAAATTTCTCTTTTCCTCAGTTATCTTGGAACCGATACTATGTTTTTGGAGAGAACACAGCTTAGATATGACATTACCATATATATTGTTTTGATCCATCTGGATAGTAAATCATTTCACAAGGTAAAATGCTGTAATATATTTAGAGATTAAGTCCTGTGGCAAGGTAAAGTATGGGATATGTAGAACAAAGTAAGGTTTATCAAAACTAGGTAGAATATTCTAGCAAAGGTCTACATTTTGAGTTCCTGATACATACCCAGACCGGTTAATCCCCTAACAGGTTGGATAAGTCTGTCTTGGATGATAAGCTTACCTGTTAAGGGAAGTACATTTTCTTCTGAATTAATCACTGTGTATGAAAACGGAAATATCATCAGCCTGAAAAGCTATGATACCTTATCATCAACCTTAGTCTAAAGAGTGGCTAAAGAGAAGTAATAGGTTTTTAAATGAAACATATCTCCTGATTAAAAAAAAACTCTTAAAATATGAATTTACCTTTAAAAGAACAAAATTCTAACCAATTGTTTGGTTGTACTTAGTGAGGGTAATAACTGGGTGTCCCAGTATAGGGTCCTGGGACAAAGTGTGCAACTTGGTTTGGTGTTTAGAACCCACTAATAGAAAGCAAGTTTTGGTAGGAACAAGCCTGCATCAAGGATCAGTGCCTCTTATAAGGCAGTGACTAATAAATCCATTGGGAGTGATTCCTGATGTCACTGCACCTTGTTTTGTAAGGATTTCTCAAGTACTACCATTTCTTCAATCTAAAGTCCACATTGTTCTCCAATGCACAAACTTACTAGCCCTTAGATTAATCCTTACGCTGGTATGAGCTATATTTAATGACAAGAGTCTCAGGTCAATTTCTATATTCTACTGTCATCTAGCTCTATGTCACCAGAAATACCACCAATTAGTTTCCTCCGAGGTGAGTGTGAAGAGGCCAGAAACTGAAGATGCTCAGTTAAATGAAAATTTAGTATGTATATATTACATACAGCATTCTCATACAAGGAGTCCCCTGTTCATTTGAAATTTTGTTTAACTTAGTATCTTGTATCACTCTTTTTTTTTATGTTGCAGTTGTTTCATCACTGTTATTACTCTTTGAGGTGGGACACCACCCAGCTCCCAAATCATGACACAAAGGCTTAGTATTTCTTACAAGCACCCAACCTTAGCTTTGCTTGCTTGCCAACTTTCCTTAAATTATCCCATCTACCTTTCAGCTCTGGGCTTTTTCCTTTCCTTACTTCTGTACATCTTACTTTCACTTTTATTCCATGGTTGGCTGGCTGGGTGGGCCCCTAGCATCCTCCTGTCATTGTTCTCTCTTGCTCCTTCCTCTTCTTCCCAGCTATCATTCTTTAGTATGTCTGATGATACTAGAAAAGGGGCATGAAAGTTTAAGAAAACAGTAAAGAAGGAACTATCGTATTCATTCCGGATGTATACGGCTATGGTTTTCCTGCACTAGCTCCACTATGAGTAAGATTTCTCTAAAGATTAGGCTATGTAAACAGTAATATTAACATTATCTGACTTAGTATGGCACCATTTTTGGTGGATATTTACTTTATTTCTCTTCAGTATCATTTTCTAGTTTTCATTTTTGAATAATATTATTTAACTCAGCCTAGTTGAACATGATTTTAAAGAAAGACTACATATAAAATAAAGTCGTATTAAATTAAATGATCCCTTCCTCTACATGGGTGCAATCTTCAAAACCACATGAGAGAGATTTTACAGAGCAAAGTAAAAGCATTTACAATTGAAACTCAAGCCAACTAAAATAAATGCACTCTTGAATTGTGACCTTTATGCCCCCAAATGCATTTTAAACAGTGGGTTGCTTTTCATTTTATAGTGTATAGCTGCATGGAATCACACAGGAGTACAGAAAATGTACATGTAGAGCCAGCTATGAGGGAATATGCTGGGGCCATGGACCCCTAATCTGCTCCAATTCCTTCCCCATACTGATCTTACAGCTGGAACTATAATTTTATCAGTACCAGACAGTTAACTTAAAGAGGTAAATAAAGGTTTGTATATATTGGGTTGTGCATAGTTACTAAAAGTACATGGCTCTGCTGTAAGGAAGAGTGACATAGAGGTATAGTGAATTACATGGTTCTTTTAAATATTAATAATCAAGAATTTTCACAAATAATGGCTTCACAGCATTAGTAATTATTTATTTGTTCACTTATTCATCTTTTATTAGTCTTGTTTGGAATGAACTTACCTTAAGTCCTGAATATGTCCAAGTACATGTTGTCCTATCTACATGAAATTCAAGGACAAAAGGATGGACCTAGAAGAAGCCACCCTGAGTAAGATAGCCCAGACCAAGAAAGACAAACACGGTATGTACTTACTCATAAGTGAATATTACACATAAAACAAAAGATTACAAGCCTACAATCCACAAACCCAGAAAAGTAAACAAGAAGGAACCTAAGAGAGACATACATGGACCCCCACCCCACCCCCTGAGAAGGCTAAAGGAACAAGATCTCCTGAGTAAATTGGGAGGACATGGGGGGAGGGGAGAGGGAGGAGAAAGAGAAGGTGGAGGACAACACAAGGGATCAGGAAGGTCAAGTTACAGGAAGAAGAGAGAAAGAGACCAAAGAAGAGATACCATTATGCAGGGAGTCATTGTGGGCTTAAGAAGAATCTGGCACTAGGAAAATCTCCAGGGATCCACAAGGATGACCCCAACTAAGAATCTAAGTAATAGTGGAAAGGTTACCTTAAATGCCCTTGCCCTATAATGAGATTGATTACTACCCTAAATGCTATCCTAGAGCCATCATCCAGTAGCTGATGAAAGCAGAGATTCACAGCTAAGCATTGAATCAAACTCCTGAAATCCAGTTATATAGAAGGAGGAGTGAGGAGCAAAGGGGTCAAGACCATGCTGGGGAAACCCACAGAAACAGCTGACATGAGCAAGTGGGAGCTCACAGACCCCAGTCTGACAGCTGTGGAAACTGCATAAGACTGGACCAGGCCCCCTGACCTTGGGTGTCAGTTGGGGGTCCTGGACAGTCTATGGGGCTTCTGGCCATGGAACCAGTATTTATCCATAGTGCACAAATGGGCTTGGGAGCCCATTCCCTATTGAGGGACACTCTGTCAGCCTAGATACACAGCAGGAGAGCCTAGGTCCTCACTCAAATGTTGTGACAGACTTTAATGGTCCCCAATGGGAGGTCTCACCCTCCCTGAAGAGTAGATGGGGGATGGGGGATTGGTGGGGCTGATGGGAGGAGAGTAGGGAGAGGGAACTTGGATTGATACGTAAAAAAAGATTGCTTTTAATTTAAATAAAAATTAATTTAAAACATGAAGAGTTTTCATGATTATTGATATTTCAGGTCATTTAAATCATATCCAAATTCTCTGTGGTAAAATGATTATTATTTATCATTGCATATTATTGTTGTTAGAACACTAAGTTATGGCAAGTGTTATATGCAACACATCACAGATATCAGAGTCCATGTTTGTAACACCCAGCAACTTCCTCACAAATCTAACTAATTTAAATAACCAAAGCAATTACAAAGCTTTACAAAGATCAACTACCCACTTAGTAACAAAAACAAAACACTGAAGGTTTTCTTGTTTTGTTTTTGTTTGTTTGTTTGGTTGGTTGTTGTTTCCTGAAAACTTAACTGCTGGGATATTTTGAAATAGAAAGCAAAAGATTCATTCAGTGGAAAAAGCGATGGGAGAACAGTATATAGCAGTCATGTGCTTTCAGTTTATACTGTTAGAAACGCACAAAGGTCCTAGTGTGATGGATTAGTCGTGAAAAGCATTTGGCTCCAAGACAGATGACCTAAGTGTGATTCTCAGAAGTCACAATCCAGAAGAAGAGAACTGACAGCAGCTACTTGTTCCTTTACTTCCATGAGTACACCCTGATTCTTACACACACACACTTGCACACTCACACACACATACAGAGAGAGAGAGAGAGAGAGAGAGAGAGAGGAGAGAGAGAGAGAGAGAGAGAGAGAGAGAGAGGAGAGATGGGGAGGGGGAGAGAGAAGTCAGAGAAGAATCATTGTTTGATTCTGCTAGTGGAAGCTTCAGGTTTTGCTTCTGAACTTCATGGAAACGGGCTTATTTCTTTTGTTTCCCTTCCTTCTTTCAGTCAATAGAGTGATATGAAGCTCACATACTTCATTGTAGGTAGCACTCTTTCCATTACCGATGAGTGTTTACTTATAGGAAAACAGTATGTTTGGCCTTTTCCTATCATGAATGTAGATATTTGATGAATAAGCAGGGGCATATTCGGTTATTTTTATAAAACCCTGCTAAACTGTATTTCATACAGTCCATATATTGGCAAACATCTTCTTAAAAGCCACATAGTAACTATTTTTGATTCTTGAGAGCTTTGAGCCATAGAAAGTAATTTGTGTCAATGTATAAAAGCAGCCACAGACAATATGTGAGTCATGTTTGCTGTGATAATTTGCATTTAGATTTTGCTTCCTCTAAGGGTCCTTGGTGGGAGAAAGTTTGGAGCATGGGATAGGGATTTGACTTGGCGATTTGGGAATTTTATTTTCAATATTTAAAGAATTCAAAACATTTTTCATATTTAAATATAATTATATTATTTTATCCTTCCCTTTTCTCCCCCAAAACATTCCTATAATGGCCCCTTGCTCTATTTTAAATTTTGACTTCTTTTTCTTTAATTATTATTAAGTCTGTGTGTGTGTGTGTGTGTGTGTGTGTGTGTTTGCATGTGTGTTTGGAAAGACATGAGACTAATGTGAGGATACTTTGACACTTGTCATGGATTCATGTTTCAGGCTATAAGGATCCTAACTTTGAGACCTTATAATTATGTGTGTTTAATGTGTCCACAGCTGCTAAAACAAATATGAATAATTCAAAGGTGTTTAAATACACAAACATGAGTAATGAGTGATCAAATAATAATATCAGTATTCAGTATGGCCTCTGTCTACTTACCATTAATCACTATATTTATTACTCATTAATTAACTCCAGGAAACAGGATATGTTTAAGTAGCGTAAGAATTAAGGAAACTACATCAGTATAATTTTGCCATGTTAAATTCCCTATGATTGCACATTAAGAAAACATTTTTTCTGATTATAGTATTGTGTATTTTCACAAAAAAGTCATAATTATAAGATGGGGGGCTCCACTACTGTCCTCATCATAGCCCACTAACAGATAATATATTCCCCTCTCTAGAGAGTATTATTTTGTGTAGTATGGACAAAGAGTCAGGGGCTTTGATTGATCCAAACCACAATCACTACTCAGCACCTACTGAGTTCTGTGTTGCTCGGCTTGAGTCTTTTCAAAATCATCATTGTGTGAGGAAATTGCCTCTAGGACTTAGAATCAACATGAATATTGTTCTACCAACTCGTATGGATCTTCGAAAAGAGCATGATTTTCTTTGCTGTCTAACATATACTGCCAATTAAACTATGGGACACTGATGTAATAGCAGTCATATTCAAGTACCTCCAGCAAACAGTGCTCTGCACCAAAAGAGCAGATGAAACATTTGTCCTGATTTTCTTCCTTGACAATGTAAAGTCTTAGGACCATCTCACATATCTGGATGAAACACATTAATGCTTTATTTATGGGAAGTATGACTCATTTGATAGATATATTACAATGAGGACTCCATACACGGACAAGATTTCTAATCAAGAGTAGCTAGCAGGTTACATGTGTTTTGTTCATTTGTTTTGTTTGTAGTCTATTACTTTTTATATTAATTGTGATTTTACTTTTTGTAGTATCAAAGCTTCCTTTTAGATTTCTGACATCTTCCTCAACAATAAGACAAATGAGATTATGCTTATAAAACCTGGCTGCTTAACTACAAAAATGTATCCTTCTAAACTGTACTCCCTTTAGTGCAGATGAATTCATGATGAAACACACGGAGGCTTTACGTGTTCTTTGCACTTGATTGTGCCAACATGTATATTTGGTCCCACAATTGTGTATTCCATATATCATTATAATGGAAAATAATAATCTGTTTTGAGGATTTTGTTGCATAGAATCTTTTTACTTTTATGATTTTAGAAATTGTAAAGCACTCAATAATGCACTGGTTCATCAGCATAATTTTTTCAGCATGCTTTATGCCACCAAATCATTTTTCACATTTAAATGTTTGTAGAATAAACCTTTTCAGATACATAAATGGCTGATTACCCTGAATTACACTAAAGACTCTCTGAAATATATTATTATTTAACTTTGAGATTAGAAGATGTTTGTAAATGTTTATGACTATCTGATATGGGAATTGATCGATCTAACAAGCTTATACTGCATTACAATCCACGAAAATGGTTAGAACCTTGAGGCAAGCCATCAAATAGAAATAGCAACATTAATCAAAACATGACTCTCCACAAGAATTAAAGGTTTCATGCATTGAGAGTACTGAAGCAGAGCAGTAGGTAACACTGTTTTCTCTGCTGAATAAGCAAACTCACATTAACATTGCTTTAGAAGAGATGATCTCCTTAGAAACAGAGGACACTAAGTCTTTTTGAAGCCAAGTTCCACTGTCACATCATCCTGGCTTTTGAGCTGAATATTTTAGGTTGACAAATATATACATAGTCACTGAAGGTCATGCTAACCAACAGTATTTATATTTTCTTGGGACCATAAAACCATCAACCTCTAAAATTCTTAATTATTGTAATGTTAGCTTGTCATATTAATCTTCATTCTTTATTAAATTGCTTAGGAGTCTTTCTGAAAACAAATATTTCACCTTGAAAATTATGAGGATAAAATTATTAAATGCATATGAACCAAATAAAAAGATTCTATCTATACCATTGTTTTAAGCCAGCAAATTCAGCATTAATATATATTTGCATATATATATATATATATATATATATATATATATATATATATGATTAGATATCCTGAGGCTGAAAGACATTAGCCACTGAATTGCCATTCATTATTTACTTTTGTTCATGTATGAGGACTTTTTTGTAAGTATATTTCAAAACTTTCAAACATTTCATAGTGAAATATAAACCTCTCTGACTCTTAACTTACCAGTGTTCTCTGGCTCCCCTATCTGCTTAGATTCCCAAACTCTTTATACTGTCAATATCAGTGACTTTCTTCTTACTGATCACTACATGTGGTGTTTATCATACACTCTTTAAGCTCACCAGACTTGCTCCCAATTCCCTATGTTTTTTTATTGCAAATGAATTTGCTTCCATTTTTCTGGGTTAATATAGTCTTTTGGTAGCACAAGCCAGAAACAAAGCCATGCACTTAACATTGCAATCACTTTTTCTTTCTTACCATGAGTTTATGCCTATATTGGTGTTAACTGTGGACAAATATACCTTAGTATAAGAATACCTCAAAAGTCCAAAAGCAAATTTAGATGTTGCTATCCTATGAACTCTTAACAATGTAAGTATGAGTCTGAGATGTCAGTGAAGTGTCACTCTTGGAAATACTGACCAGAATGAGTCCATCTGCCAAACTAAGCCTTATTAGTCACACACTTATGTAAATTTCTCACTGATTATCTCTTACTGAGAGGCATTAATGAGAGTAATAAAATAGGGAGGTCTAAATTAGAACACAAATATTTTTCATGACAATAGAAATGCAAATATGATTCTAATAATGTTTGCTATTTATAGATATTCAACTCTAGCTGCACTAATACATATAGCACATTTTCACATTCTCCCTTTCAATAATTTATTGTACAAAGGTAAAAGTCATGTAGATAAGAGAAATTCCAAACATAGTCTTATGGCTCTTTCACAAAAAGAGAATTTGATGTTCAACAAAGATGACAATACATTAATGTAAGTGTTCATATAGATTAAATCTGGTAAGTGTCAAATTTTCTTATATTGTGTTCTATGAATTGAGAATAAAACCTCAGAGAGAAATCATTGATGCTTTTATATTATATAAGAACCCACAGTAGTTGCTAATTGATTTCGATTAGCAACCTCTATATTTTCAAAACATTGAAAATTCCTAGGTAGTCATGGTGATAATATGTTTACAATCACAGAATTGGAGAGGGGGCATTGGGAGGGTCAGGAGTTCAAAACAAGCTAGTCTCAGCTGCATATAGTTAAGTGGCAACCTGGTCTACATGAGACTCTGCCTAAACAAACAAACAAAAAAAAAAACAAAAAAGCAAAAAAAAAAAAACATAAAAGCCTAGGAAAGAAAGCTGTAGATGGTACACAGTGGATTTGTCTTACCCTCTCTACCTCTGTGTATGTTTTAAAATTGTTTTTGGGGGTGCCATTTTGTAATGACAACTCTTTCCGCCAGCCCCCTGAGTTCCTGCCACCACGTTGGGGCCCCAAAATTACACACAGAATCTAATATTAACTACAATGCTGCTGGCAAATGACTAGGATTTCTTATATGCTAGCTCAGTCTTAATTATCAACCATAACTATAAATAATCTGTATATTTTAAAGACGTATCTTATCGAGGATACCAGTCATATGCTTCCTCTCTTGCCAGTGATCACATGGCAACTCCACAGAGAAGAAAGGAGGAGGAAGAGAGCGATTTCCTGCTTGTCCCTTTATATTCTGAGTCTGCCTGCTATGTCACTTCCTGCCTGGATCACAAGACTTCTCTTTACTACATTTTCTAGAATCCTCCTTGACACCTATTCCCACATATTTTCTTCCTTATTTGCCAACAGTGCTTTATTCAACAAACAATAAGATAAACATACACAGAAGGACTTCCCCCATCAGTTACTATTATTTTATTATAAAGATTTTAAATGAAAATAGCAAATATTATTTCTCTCTACCTATACAATAATATATACATGTTTTTTTAATCCCTTGGCAAAATTTGGAGGTTTTATGTGCAATGGAAAAAAAAGCAATTTATGGTCTGGAGTTCCCATCTGATTTTGATTGGTCAAATCTTTCCACAGAAGAGAAGACTATAGCAGCATTTAGCATCTCCTTTTAAGATAATAAAGAGTTTTACCATGGCTGGTGGAGTATAACTAGAAAGCAAGATTTCCCAGTATTTCCTAACTAAAACTCTGTATGAACTGTAAGATTCATAGTGGAAAACCACCCCATGGTATCAGAATTCACTGCCAGATTACCAGGTATGAGAAAACATTAAAAGCAAGGAAACATAGCAAACAGCATTAACAATGCAAGAACTCTTATGATCTCATTTTATTTTGTTACTTATCAATTGTAAAGGGACTGGAAAAATGAGAAACAAAATATAGAATTTGAGCATGACAACTTAACTAGGAAAAGAACTCCTCTTCTGGTTTGAAAAGATCTAATTTTCTCATCTGAATAGTTACTATCTATACCAATGGAGAATTCAATTACAAGCACAAGAGGAATGAAACATCAATCTAAATAATAGAATTCAATATGGGATAGAACACAAAAATAGGTGCATGTATTAAGATATGTTGATTTTTAGTGTTTACATAGTATCATAATATATTTTTAATGTGCTTTGACAAACTGGAAAAAGCCAACATTAACAAAAAATAATGGATAGTGTTAGTTTGTGTATTCAGATGCTAATTCATAAGCAGTGATTATTCTGTTTCTTATCATGCATTTGTAATAAAACTCAGTGAAATAAATTAATCTGACAAAAAGCACATGGAGTTGGTGCTATCATGGAATGTATCAGCATTTTAGGATGAAAAAACATAAAATAGAGAACCAAGACATCAATTGTATATACAGGCATGAAAAAGTTTAATTAAATATATAGAAATGTTGGGCAAGCTCTAGGAAAATCATGTGTTGCCATTGTCAGTCACAAGGCCCATCAGCTTCATGGAAGCAACACTAAGGTTTCAAGCAGACAGAATGATATTGATCACAGCACCCACAAGAGATGGATCAATGTAAAATATGATTTTCTTAATAGAAAGGGGCATTATACTGATAATTGAATAAACTTTTCATATTTAAACTATCACAAATATAGAAGCAACAGGGACCAACCATTAATAACTGACTTGAATTAAAATGTAAACAAAGATAAACTTTCCTAAACCCATTTTGGAGGTGTTTTATCAATTCAAATTGACTTGTAACTATAATAACTTCATTCTGTCTTTCAACACTATAGAAATCAAATAAATAAAGTTATGGGCACATGATGAATCAGAATGGATGAAGCTAATCTTTGAGGGCACATTTCTCATGAATGTAACATCTTTTCCAGAGATACCAGGGATGCTACTGGTGGATCACAGATACTTTGATCACTGGTGAACCAACCAATATTAACCACTTAGTTTAGAAAATGCTAGATTAAAAGTTAGGCTTTCTATATAAGAAAAAACAGTTCAAATTTTCCTCTTAGGCACTTCATTCATTTTAAGTGGGTATTTACCAAATATTGGGAGGGGCAGGCATTTAGTCATTTATAAGAACATAATTTGTCTATTATTTATTCTTGTAATTGTTTAGATATTTAAACATTTTCTAACTGGATTTGTAGTAAGGAATGCAATGCATAGCAAGAAAGTTTTAAATATGAGTGTTCTGTTGATTGGAGGCAGTTTTAAACCATTTGTCAAAAACAATCATTTTAAGTCAACATTTCCCAACATTTGAGCCTGACCTCTTTGGGGGGTGGTCAAAAGACCCTCTCACATGAGTTTCCTAAGACAATTGGAAAATAGATAATTACATTATGATTCATAAGAGTAGCAATATTACAGTTCTGAAGCAGCATGAAAATAATTTTATGGCTTTGGGTCATCACAAAATGAGGAACTGTATTAAAGGGTTGTAGCATTAGGAATGTTGAGAATCACTGTTTTAAACGAAGATGGAAGAAAAGCCTCAGGTTCTCAGACTATGAAGTATTAAGCAATTTTCTTCAGGTTGAGAGAGGAAGCCGTTCAGGTTGATTTCCATTTACCACTCTCTTGCTAAAGGGACAAAGGACTAATCCTACCCCACTGCTTACTGACAACACGATTTGAGTCAGCCCCTTAATGTCTCAGTTTCCTAAACTAGAAGCCTTCCTCACCGGATATTGGAGGGTTTATCTCATCAATATAGCTGACTCATAGTACCTAGTACATGGTGGTTTTGCTCACTCCAATTTTCTTGTACCCAACCAAGTTTAGAATGTGTTGAAAGACCTCCAAACTCCCTAGACATGATAATGAAAAACAGGAGCATCTGTTTCAGACTAGACATGGCCCATTCGATCTGTGCATACAGATAGGAAGAGTGTTTGTGTTTCAAGCCTCAGATGAAGACTGTAGGAATAAGCCATTAAGCAGAACTCTCATGGCCTTAATACTCAGGAGCTTTTCATACCTACATTTCAGGAAATGAAAACTTCTCAACTCCCTGACATTCCCTTCTTTACATCTTTATTCCTATTTTCCTCTAAAGCAGCTAAAAAGTGGCTCTTAGCACTGAATGCTCCTTGCACTTCTAGTCTTTTTTTAAAAATCTCTTTCTCCAGTGGATGTGATTGGGGAATTGTTAAAAGATTGCAGTCTCTACTATAACATTTCTCCTCCCCCACTGTTCCAGTGGACAGTGTTTCTTTAGAATCACATCCCAACAGGAAAAGCACCTTGAATACACTGCCTGACACCATTTTCTCCTTTCCCATTCAAGCTATCTTCAAACTAGATCCTTCTGACTTTCCTCTACAACCACTGTGTCATGACTATTTGAGAAAGATCATGATTGTGTTTTACTAAGTGTAATGAGTGCAAAACGTAGAAGGGCTTTTGCTCTGTTTCTTATGCCTCAGTATTACTTTACTTCTTAGTAATAAGAAGTGAAAACTCACTTTACCTTTTAGTCTTTGAAATATTCTCCTCCCTGCCATTGTGCATCCAAATCCCTTGGTCTTTTCAATGTCTGAGTTTATTCAAACCCTTTCCCTTTCCCTTTTGTTTAAATGCTGGTATTGGTATACAGTGTTTCCCCATTTAAGGCCATAGCCTTAAATACCACTATCTAGAATCAGATGCAGAGATCCACAGCCAAGCACCAGGAAGAACTTCTGGAGTCCAGTAGAGAGAGGGCAAAGGACTTATATGAACAAGGGGGGTTTCAAGATAATGAAGGGACAGAGACAGCTGACCGGAGCTAATGGAAGCTCAGGGACTCTAGATTGGAGGCTGGGGAGCCTGCTTGGCACCGAATTAGTGCCCATTATATAGCCTGGTCTGTATCCTAGTCCCCTGGCAGTGGGACTAGGATCTAATCTTAGTTCATGAGCTGACTTTTTGGAGCCCATTCCCTATGATGGGATGCCTTGCTCAGCCTTGTTGCAGGGGTGGAGCTGCTTGGTCCTTCCTCAACTTAAAGTGCTATGCTTTGTTGAATGATTCCCCATGGGAGGCCTTACCCTTTCTAGGGAGAGGATGGGCGGAGGAAGGAGGCAGCATAAGAGGGGAAAGAGGGGGAACTGTGGTTGATATGCAAAGTGAATATTTTTTTTTAAAAAGACCACCATCTACTGTTGATGCTTTACTATATCTTCATTCTAAATATTCATTCCCACTTTTGAAAAACCATGTATCCTACCACACTCTGCTCTAAATTGTCACGGTCATACTTCTTTCTTGTCTTGTTGGAATGCCCTTGCGTCTTTCTTAAATCGTGAGTATGAGTTCTCCTCTCCCACAGCTTTCCATGCCACTTTATGCATCAGACTAAGTAGCACTGTATGACAAGTCTAAATATCCTGGGCTACCTCTGTGTGGATTCTAACAGGGTCAAAGGTAACCACTTCCTATCCAGCCTCACTTGTGGGCTGAGCATTAAACAGATTATTAGGATATGAGTTTCTCAAATGTGGCTATTCTGGTTCCACATAAATATACCATGTTTTGTAGAAGCCAGCCTCTGACCATTAACCACCAGAGTTTTAAGACTCTAATTTAGTTCATACTTGTCTCATCAGTGGGTATAAGAGAACATACATGTTTGAACGACTCCCGGTTCTTCTGCTATAGTTATAAAGATCACAAATCACCCAGGAAAATAAAACATCTGAGTTGATGTATCTGCTTGGTATACATTGTACTTTTTATGTACTTATTTTGTCTTGTTCTCTTTTTTTTCCCCACTAGTTCTACCCAAACTAACCGTATGTGATGTCTAATGAGGAGACATAAGGATATCAAACTTTCCCGAAAAGCACCATAAGCTTTTGAAATGAAGTCATGTTTTTAAAGTGGAAGTTAATTTGAAGTTAGCTTATGCTTTTTATCCCTAGAGTGGGATAAGTAAGTGTGCAATTGATTTTAATTTAATATTCATGGTGTATTACAGCTGCTGGAGAATATAAGGGACTTTTTTAAGGAAAGAAAGCCCAGCCTGGACCTAATCTCACCCTTAGAATTATTGCTAGAGTTGCAAGGACACTTTTGAATTCCAAACAACTTGTATACAGAAAATAGCTATATAAATACATTTTAAGAGTCAGTGCCCACATAAGAAGACATAAAAGCAGCTATGGCCTATGTAGACTTCAAATAGAATCTTATCTCTATGTCACAGTACCTATGTCAAACTGATGTTGTGGTCTCTCCTCATATAAATTTCTATCTGAATTGTTTCTACTCAGATCATATCTTGGCCAACTATTCCTCATCCCTTCTGGTTCAAAGCCATTTCCTCCAAAAGCAATGAATTTAATGATTTATTTCTGTTTTGAAAGCCCTGGGGAACCTAGTACTTTTTAGGTAACGCAGTATGGCCTCTAACTATTGATATTCTCTCTACTGCCTCAACCCGAGGTATTGTGATATCAACCCCAGGCATGAGTTATCACCTGCTCAAAGAGTATTTCTCTGATCAACCATCTGGCATTAACTTCTCCCTTCCATAGCCTGTGCTATTATGTAGTATTGAACCCATTTTTCCCTTATTTTTCAGCTTCCCACAAAAGCAAAACACTCGAGTAAGCTACATGACAAAAGAGACAATGTTGCATCTGTCACTTTTCCATGGCCACTCTTCCCGACATATATGTATGTTTGACATGTGTATGTGCTACTGTGACACAGAGAGAAACTTAATCTAGTTCTAAGAGTCAGTGAAAGAGAGCAGGGAGGATGGGTAAATGAGAGGGCTTGAAGGAAGAAAAGGGAAGGAGAAAATGATGTAATTATATTATTTATATATGCATGTTCCAGAGGACAAGCTCAGATGCTGTTCCTCAATCCCACCAATCCTATCTTTTGAGAAAGGGTCTTTCACTGGGCTGAGGCTTGAGACTAGGCTTGCTGGCTAGAGAAACCCAGATATCCACCTATCTCTGCCTCTCTAGTGCTAGGATTTTAAGTAATGCTACCATATCTGACATCTTTATGCCAGTGTTGGGATCAAACTTAGGTCCTCATGTTGGCACAACAAGCACTTTACCCATTATGCTATCTGCCCATCTCTTAGAAAAGATTTTAGAAGCTAAAAATAAAATTGCTTAGCAATCAGGTATTTTATACCAATTCTATTTCATTTTTAATCAAAAAACAAAACAAAAAATAGAGAGAAAACAAGAAAATATATGACTTAACTTTCCTTTTGATCTTCACACTGTAGAGATTTACCTTTTCTCAATCATAAAATAAGTAAAAATAGGGTACAAAACAAAAAGAATATGTTTACAAACTGAACATAGTGGCACACACCTTTAATCCCAGCACTTGAGATTCAGAGACAGGTAGATCTCTCCCAGTTCCAGGCCATCCTGGTCTACAAAGTGAGTTCCAGGACAGCCAGAGCTACACTGTGAGACCCTAGAGAGAGAGAGAGAGAGAGAGAGAGAGAGAGAGAGAGAGAGAGAGAGAGAGAGAGAGAGAGAGAGAGAATGAGAATATTTATGGTGGCACATTTTGTTTTTATAAATGAGTTTTAGTTCAAAAACCCAAAGCATATTTTAACATGCTTTACCATGCCAAAAGGTACTGAAGAATGACAAGATTTAGACATGCACAAAGTCTGAGAGTATTTTAGTCCATATTTATGATGTTTACTTGAATACAGAAACCACAGCCAAGACTCTTCAGGTAATGTCAAGGGGATCTTTTGTCGTCCCTCTGATCCAGAAATGTCTGTCAGAGAAGATACTTGCCTACCCTACATGTCTTGCCAGACTTCCCAAAACAGGAAGAAATACTTTGATCTGTGGTTCTTTTGAATGCAAAAAATGTTTCTCACTTTCCTAAGAAACTTTATGAACAGGTTTTTTTTTTTTTCACTCAGCTATTAAAAACTAAAAGGCAGAAAGTTTATATTTGCGGTTTAGTGATTGTTGAATAACCCATGTTCATTACATACAACCATTATATTTTTTTGATGTGTATGACTCACTGGAGCCTGTGCAGATAGATATATTTTATTTTCTTCACTACATCAAGCACCTATCACTGCTCCATTTTATAAAGGCCTTTGTTTCTTTGTGAGATTTTTCTCCCTATATAAACACAGAATTCATGTTTTATCATCTATAGGTGTACACATCTTGTGCAATCAGGTCATATAAACCACAAGGCACTTCCTGGCTGAAAATGGAACTGCATGGGTGCTTCTCATGTTTCTGCCTCTCTGTGAGTCTTAACAAAAACATGTTATTTCTGCTGACTCCCAACCCAGTAATGTCATCATCACAGACCAATAGAAGAAACCTACTATTCATCTTTACTGTTAGTTTCTTACTTAGAATATTCCTTAAGAAGATATTTTCACTCTACAAAATATGTCATATTATTTCTTCTAGATATATGCGCATGAATGATATGAATATACAGACATTAGGAATAAAATTTCCTGAGTTGTCAAAAGAATTAGACAACTACATCCATATGCACAAAAAGAATAAAACACAGAGGAATATACCTGTAGAAAGAAAATATTAACTTTTGAAGAATTTGGGCACTTCAACAAAACAGTTACAATTGAGACAAGTGTTTGCTGAAAACTGTTAGAAAGATATTTATTGTGAGCTTATAAAATTAATAATCCTGGAAACTATTTGTTTAGGATGATAGCTACAGGGCAAACAAGGATGGAGGGTAGTAGCAAGTGAGAAGGGAGGGGGATGCAAACAGGAGGGAATGAGATGGCCTAGGCAGGGAGGGACACAGTGGAAGAGCATTGAAAGAGATATCTTAATAGAGAGAGCCACTATGTGCTTAGGCAGAAACCAGGTACTGGGGAAGCTTCCAAGAATCCACCTAGCTAAGACCTCTAGCAGTAGTGGAATGGATGCCTGAACTGGACTTCTCCTGTAATCAGATTGATGAATACCCCAACTATCATCCTAGAGCTCTCATCAAGTATTTGATGGAACCAGACACAGAGATCCACAATCAAGAACCAGGCAGAGCTCTGGGAATCCAGTAGAATATAGGGAGAAAGTAACATATGAGCAAGGAAGGTCAAAATCATGATGAAGAAATCTACAGAGACAGTTGAACCAAGCTTGTGGAAATGCATGAACTCTAAACCTACAACTTTGAAGACTCAAGGGGCTCTAAGTAGGTCCTCCGTATGTGGAAAACAGAGACCTCTGGCAGTAGAACCATGATACACACCTGGTATTTGAGGTACCTTGTGGGAGCCCATTCCTTATGGTGGGATATCATGGTCAGTCTTAATGCATGGGAGAAAAACCTTACCATGCCCCAGCCTATTGTGACAGATTACGTTGGCTCCTCATTGGAGACCTTACTTCTTTTTCCTGTTTTTTTTTTAATTTGAATTAGAAACAAGATTATTTTATATGTCAATCCCATGTTCATAGGGTCTGGATCAGTCCCATGATGTGTTCCCAGCTATCAGTCAGGGGACCAAGAGCTCACCCTTGTTCAGGTCAGCTGTTTCTGTGGGTTTCACCAGCCTGGACTGGACCCCTTTGTTCATCACTCCTCCTTCTCTGCAATTGGATTTCTTTTCAGTTCAGCGTTTAGCAGTGGGTGTCTGCTTCTACTTCCACCAGCTGCTGGATGGCATATAAGTCAGTCATCAATCTCATTATCAGGGGAGCGCATTTAAGGTAGCATCTCCTCTGTTGCTTAGATTGTTAGTTGGTGTCATCTTTGTAGATCTCCAGACATTTCCCTAGTGTCTGATTTCTCTTTAAACCTATAATGTCTCCCTCTATTATGGTATCTCTTATCTTGCTCTCCTCTATTCTTGCCCTGGCTCAAGCTTTCTGCTCCCTCCTCCTCACCCCTCCTCTTCTCCCCATCTCATTCTCCTAGATCCATCTCCACCCCTCATACTGCCAATTTGCTCAGGAGACCTTGGACCTTTCCCCTTCTCCAGGAGAGCATGTATGTCTCTCTTAAAGCCCTCCTTGTATCCTAGCTTCTCTGGAGGTGTGGATTATAGGCTGCTAATCCTTTGTTCTATGTCTAACATCCATATATGAGTGGGTACATACCCTGTTTGTCTTTTTGTGACTGGGTTACCTCACTCAGAATGGTTTCTTCTAGTTCCATCCATTTGCCTGTAAATTTCCAGGTTCCATATTTTTTCTTCTTCAGAGTAGTACTCCTTGTGTAAATATACCACATTTTCTCTATCCATTCTTCAGTTGAGGGGCATATAGGAAGCATATAGGAAGGTTCTGGCTATTACAAATAATGCTGCTGTAACCATCGTTGAACAGATGTCCTTATTGTATGAATGTGCTTCTTTTGGGTATATGCCTAAGAGTGGAATTGCTGGATCTTGTGGTAGATGATTCCCATTTTCCTGAGGAATCAACATACTGATTTCCAAAGTAGATCCTTTACTTCTGAGCAAGAGGGTGTTGGGATGGACTAGGTGAGGTAAAAGGGGTGGGGGGGGAGAACTGTGGTTAGAATGTAAAATGAAATGAAAAAATGAAAAATGAGAAAAAAGCATTCTTTGTATGATGGTCTATTTTTATTTGGGGGGGTTAGAGTTAAACATAGGATCTCAGAAAAGCAGAAAATAAGCAAACTTTTCTGTTCTACTAGTCCATTCCCAAATAACTATACAGAGAGCTATTATTAATTACAAATGCTTGACCAATAGCTTAGCCTTGTTAGTAACTAGTTCTTTCAATTTATATGAACCCATTTCTATTAATTTACATGTTGCTATATGGCTCAATAGCTTCTTATCTCAACATCTGCAAGTTCTGCTCCCTGTGTCTGGCTGGAGAGTACACTCTTCTCCACATTATGTCAGTCTGGCCTTCCCACCTAACCTCTTCCTGTGTTGTATTGGACAATTGGCTCTTTATTAAACCAATGAGAGAAACACATCTTCACAGTGTACAAAAAGATTATTCCTAACAAGAATGCAAACATTTAACTACTGAGAACTAATCACAACTTGGAATTTGCTTATGAATGAGTGAGTACCTCTAGGCACTGGGAAACAAGAGTTAAAAAGACAGCTCAGCTTAAACCTTCTCATGTTTCACAAATGTCTTGTGATTTATACCCCTGTGACTCTCCACATCTCTGTTGACTCACAGCCTTTTCTAGCACTATTGCCATGGTACTTTGACCTTGTGCCTATAGTCTTCTTTGTCTTCAACACAAAACTCATCTTACTTGGACAATCTAGATGTTTCTCAATTCAGTATAAAGGCCACTTCTGCTTTCACTTTTCTTTTTGTTTATTTGCTTCAAATCTGCTTCTCCACTAACTTGTGAAGTCCTGACATGCTTATCTCATGAAATTAAACAAGCCTGGATCACAGGCCATGCCTACTTCTTTTTTTTTTCCTTGTGGGGATGATGAAACAGTGTGATCAAAGTCCTTACATTTGACTGTCTTCATCATCAAACTCTGCTATACACAAACATAAAATAAGAAAGGAATGGAGGAGGAAAAGAAAGGAAGGAAGGAAGGAATAGAAAAAGAAAGAAAGAAAAGAAAAGAAAGCAAAAAGAAAGATAATATAAGGGACACATAAAACATAGAAGGTCCTGGTGGATTGAGAAGGCTACTGTACTGCATTACCACTAGAGCTCATTGAGAAGTGAGTCAGGATACTACAGAAGGCTAGATGGAAAGGCCCTTTGGGAATTCAGAATTCTCATTCACATCTAATTTCCTCAGAATAGGTCACCCTATAGGCTAGGCTACATCTGATGAGGTAGGGGCTTAGATGTAGAGGCCAGGGCTTTGCACAGTAAATCAGGTCAAAACACACAACCATCATCTTTGGAGAGCAGTAAAAACAATAAAGGTATGCTTTCAGGAGGCAAAGGGAGAGTTTATTGAACATATTTTCTACTTCAAAATTGTTTACTTAGACCTGTGTCTTAAACTTCTTATTCAGAAAATGGAGGGGAAATCTCATTGGGAAGTGAGCAAACTGAGGCTCAGAAATAAAATTATGTATCACCAAGAATATGTTATAAACTTATTCATAATTATTTCCAATACACATGCCTTTGTTGGGTGTTTGTGGAAAAGTCTCATTCTGTAGCCCAGGATTGCTCAGAACTCACCATGTAGTCTAGGACACCATCAAATTCATAGAAATTCTCTTACTTCAGCCTCTTGTAAGCTATAATCACAAGTATAAGCCACTATGTCTGGAATATATTTTTCCAGTTCATTAAGATTTTGTACAAATACTAAATTGCAGAGTGCAATAAGCATCATGACAGAGGGTATGCACTCTAAAAATCAAATATTGTGAGAAACAATCCTATAAATAGAAACATTTGTCATAGTTTTTCCATTTGTCTTTCCCTAGTTGTCATTTGTTTTTTCCATTTGACCTAGTTCATAAAATTTCTATAGTGAACTGACATAACTGCCTTAATTGTCAAAACTAATAATATACAGGTGACACAGCTACATTACTACATGATGTAGACTAAAAACCCCACTCTTCAGTGGTTAGGTTGAGGAAATAATACCATAACTCTATATTCAGGAAACTGGTCTCCTTTAATTTTCTCATGTTTTGAACACAATTATAGCTGCCTAGAATAGATTTTAATCATTATGCAACAAAAGTAATAATGACTAGCTTTCAAAACATGATTGGAAAATAACCATAGCAATTTGACTTCATGGCATTAATGAGAATGTAAAAAATATATAGATGAAATTTAGGAGAAACCATTGTTACCCTTTGGTTCCAAAATAAACAAACAAAAGAATTCTTAATCAATGCTCACAAATGTTTATATATTATTTCTTCACTTGAAACACAGTGAAAAATCCAAAAAGGTTATTAAATATGGATAAAACTGTAAGTTAAAAGATTATAGTAGTAGAATTATGTAACACAATAAAATAAATAACACAAAGACTGATATTGGGGTACAACTGACTATTAGAAAAGCAAAGTACCCAGCCACTAGCTTCTTACCCTTACCTCAGGCTGAATGAGCTGATCGTGTCTCCATGAGCTGTCACCAAGCCTCAGTGTGGCTGGAGAATGAATGCCTCCTACTGACTACTGAAGATCCTGCTTCTAATAAATGGGACCTCATGAAACTGAAAATATTTTGCATGGCACAGGATACCATTCTGTTGACAAAATGGCAGGATACAAAAATAGAAAAAAAAGAGTTTTATCAATTTTTCAACCATAGAAGGCTAATATCCAAAATACATAAAGAACTAAAAAATGGACATCAAGAAAACAAATAACTCAATTAAAAATGGGGTACATATCTAAACAGAGAATATCAAAAGATAAAACTCACATGGCTAAGAAACACTTAAAGAAATGTTTAACATCCTTAGTCACCAGAGAATTTCAAATTAAAACTTTGAGATTTCTATCTTATACCTATCAGAATGGATACGATCAACAAAACAAGTGGCAGCTCATGCTGGTGAGGATATGGAGTAAGGGGAACACTCATCCAGTGCTGGTGGGAGAGCAAACATGCACAACTACTCTGGAAAACAGTGTGGCAGTTACTCAGGAAGCTGGGAAAAGATCTACTTCAAGATCTAGATATACCACTGTTGGGTGTATACCAAAGGATACTTCATCCTACTACAGAGACACTTGCTCAATCTAACCATGGAGGTTAGTCAGAGAGGTAACCCATCTCCATCATTTGCTCTGGATTTGGATGTTCCCCTCTCCATAGATTTGTTATGGATTTGGTTGGGAGAGAGAGGGCTCTATCCCATTGCTATAAATTCAAATGCCCGCCTCTCTATTTTCTTGCCTTTCTTCTCTATCTTCCACTTACACAGACTGGCATTTTCTATACTGTACACTGTGCTTTGATCCAGCCCCTAGCAAGTAAACATTTGTCCATACACTGACTGTCCATGCACTTTCAGCTGTCCAGATCGACTATGAAGCCAAATTTTCATTTCATATTGGAAAGCCAATTATCTCCATTCCCATCTCCCACTCTAAGAAATTTAGCCACTCTAAGAAATTTTTTAGAAGAAAATCCATTTATAATTGTTAAAATTACCACTCAGTCTTATTCACTACTACCCTTTTAAGTGGCAGTGTCATTTGATCCTGACTCTAAATCTCCAATTAATTCCAATAGCAATTTTGAATATGTGTTTAATACCAGGATCAAGGGTGAAATATTCATCTCTCATTTCACAGAATCTTCTCATGGTATCTCAGAAATCACCACCCTTGGGGACAGCCACCTAGACAGACTGAAACAATTCCTATGAAGGGCTGCTTTGCATCAACTTCACTTTTAACTACTAATCAGAAAAACCTAATTAGATGTCCTATTTTCTTATTCTTCAATTTCTGAAAGGAGAAGCTTAAAAAGAATTCTTCCTCACTGTTTCTAATTATCAAGTCTGGTTATATTACAGACATAAAATTTGGGTGTTGATTTCCCTGACATCTTTAGCTAAATTTTTTCAGGTGAAAAAAAAAAACTATTTAAAAACTTAGTTATTTGTAATAAAATTATGTTAGCTCTACTTGACTAGATTGCTTTAGAACTAAAGCTTTGAAACCTGTCACAGGTCTTAAAAATAAAATTGCTTGAGTAGCTGAGGAGAACTGTATTAAAATGCAAATTTCCAGCTGTTAATATTTCTTGAAAAACCAATAATCCCTCAAGGCCACCAATATGTCATAATACTTAATGGAAAAATATCCCTTAGGCAGAATGGCCTTTCTAAGTTGACTTTTGATTAAACTTAAAATATTGTATGGCAAAAAAATTTAAATGAAATATAAATATAGGACTCAACTGAAATACCATCCAATATTCAATGAGGTGTAAAAGAAGAACAGATTTCATTCTACATCACTAATTTGTGACTTGTACACCATGCTTAGAATTTTGCCAGTAACTGTATATAAACTATATATCTTTTCTATCATAGTACATTAATTGTATATTTGTATTGATATATGTTCCTGTAAAAATCACTCCAAGTTTAGAACTATTTAGGAGAATCATGTTGCCAAAATACATTCATTAGGCCAAATGTCAGGAACTATACAAAATAATAACTGTATAACATAATTAAATAGTTATAATGTTTAAAGAGTCCCTAGAGTTATTACAATGTAAACAATGAAGGTTTACAAAGGGTTTGGATATTAAAGTTTTAGATAGGATTTTCAACAAATGAAGCCCAACACTTTTAATAAAAAAATTAATCAAATCTAGATTGCAAATATTCCTATATAACTATTAAGATAATAAAGGAGACAATATCCTTCAGAGAGATGATATTTTTAAACATCCTGCAATTACACAAACTGGCATTTTCTATACTATACACTGTGCTGTGATCTAGTACCTCACAAGTAAACAGTTGTATGTACACTATAAGCTCATTAAGACAGAAGAATACAATTCTAAATAAGTTCAGGAAGTCCCTGAAATTGACCAGATTCACTAATCCCATCCCTCCCCAAAGCAAATGGTAAAAGACTATTGAGAATCACTCTCAGATAAGTGGACCTGTGAAAACAAAATGACTCTCAGATAAGGCTAGTGCCCTGGAAGAAGCAAAGACCAACCAAGCATGCTGAAAGTGGAAAAGAGCAGTAAAACTGCCTAGAAGACGCTCAGGCCAACTGAGCGTCTACAGGACAAAACCCTTTCAAAATGGTTAAGCTACCTGCCAGCTGTGCAGGTTCTCTAGGTTTCTAGGTTTTGTGAGCTGTCACTTGTGCTGGGATGGGCTTTGGTGATGCAGCTGTCTGAATCATTTTTGTTCTTGTAAGTAACTCCTCACTCATATTCCTGTAAATAATACCACTAAAACTCATAGATTCACCAAGTTGGATCTTGGTAGTTCATATACTTTTGTCTGCAGTGTTATCTCTATCAGAAATGAATAAATGTTTGTTGTGTTTCACCAGGAAAAACTAGTCATGCAATGTATATCAACTGCTACTACTGTTGTTCCACAGTGTTAGTCATCTCTTAGCTAATGGCAGCGAAGGTGAGTAGTTTGCCTCAGGAGACAATGTGTGTGACTCTGTGTATGATCAGTGAGAATTTGCAATCTACAACAAACAGACTATCTCCAAGTTGTAGCTAAAGGTAAATGGTCCCAAATTTCAAATAAATAAATTGTCCCCTAGGAATGCCAAGACAAAGTCCATAAATTCTCACCAGAGTGATTACAAAAAGATAAGCTGAACAATGATGGCATCATCACACAGGCTAACATGGAAGGGGAAAATCTCATGAGCAAAACCCTAGACAAAGAACTATAGACAACTGAGGAATCCTGAGAGAGGGAGAAATAGTCTGCCTGGAGAAGAAAACACCAATTGGTTACCTAATACCAAATGTTCATCCCTAAAAACACACATGCAAGTAACACTATACAGACCAAAGATGGTATGTTTATGTATTGGACATGCATGCACACACATACACACACACACACACACACACACACACACACACACACACATTGGTGGGAGCAATTAATGAAAAGAGAAAATGGTTATATGGGATATGGGAGAGTCTACAGGGAGGAAAGTGAAGACAGAAATCATTTAATTATAATCTCAAAAGAGATATAACTAAAAATAAGTTAACATGTCACTAGATCTGAAATATTCTGTTAAGTAAAGCATTGCGTAAAAGCCAACACTTTTCATATAATTTAATCAGCATTAAGTTTGGTCAAATGAACATGTCTTGTCACTTAATGATAAATAGTATGAACTTGAAGACCTGCCTGATCTAACTCTTACTCTTCCTGTATTTTTTATAAAATGTTCTTTTATGTCTTATAAAGTGAGAAAATTTCAAACAACAGAATGGAAATAATAATTCAGAAAGCATGAGGCCTTTGACATTTATATGTCTAATAAAATTATCTATTAAATTATAACTAATATGTGATGGATTCCTAACTAGAAAAGTTTATTTAGAAAAGATAAACAGCAAATAAAATAAGTTAGTTTGGAATCATTCTAAATTATCAAGTTGAAATGCCAATGAATATTAAGGGCTGGAAATGTACCTCACTGATGAACAATTGCTCAGAATATGCAAGTGCTGGGTTCAAGCCCCAAAATCTCAAAGGTCAGTGCTAAGAGGAAAGTTCATAGCACTAAGTGCTCATATGAAGAAACTGGAGAATAGTCACATGAGAGAATTGACAGAACAATTGAAAGCTTTAGAGCAAAAAGAAGCAAACTCACCACGGAGGAGTAGATGCCAGGAAATAATCAAACTGAGGGATGAAATCAATAAAGTAGAAACAAGGAAAACATTACAAAGAATCAATGAAACAAAGAGTTGGTTCTTTGAGAAGTTCAACAAAATAGACAAACCTCTATCCAAACTAACCTAAAGGCAGAGAGAGAGCATGCTAATTAACAAAATCAGAAACGAAAAGGGAGATACAACAACAGACACTGAGGAAATCCAGAGAATCATCAGGTCATACTTTGAAAACCTGTACTCCATAAAATTTAAAAAATCTAAAGGAAATGGACAGTTTCCTGAATAGATATCACTTATCAAAATTAAATCAAGAACAGATAAGCAGTTTAAATCGACCTATAACCCCTAATGAAATAGAAGCAGTCATCAAAAGCCTTCCAACCAAAAAAACCCAGGGCCAGGTGGCTTCACTGCAGAATTCTACCAGAAATTCAAATAAGAGCTAATACCAGTACTGCACAAGTTGTTCCACACAATAGAAGCAGAAGGGATATTGCCAAACTCTTTTTATGAAGCTGCAATCACTTTGATACCCAAGCCATACAAAGATACAAATAAAAAGGAGAACTACAGACAAATATCCCTCATGAACATAGATGCAAAAATACTCAACAAAATATTGGCGAATCGAATCCAAGAACACATCAGAAAAATCATCCACCATGATCAAGTAGGCTTCATCCCAAGGATGAACGGATGGTTCAAATTACAAAAATCCATCATTGTAATCCACCATATAAACAAACTGAAAAAGAAAAACTACATGATCATTTCACTAGATGCTGAAAAAGTCTTTGAAAAAATCCAACATTCCTTCATGATAAAGATCTTGGAGAGAAAAGGAATAACAGGAACATATCTAAACACCATAAAAGCAATATACACCAAACCAACAGCCAACATCAAAATAAATGGAAAGAAACTCAAAGTGATTCCTCTAAAATCAGGAAAAGACAAGGCTGTCCACTCTCTCCATATCTCTTCAATGTTGTACTTGAAGTTCTAGCTAGAGCAATAAGACAACAAAAGGAGATCAAAGAGATACAAATTGGAAAGGAAGAAGTCAAACTTTCACAGTTTGCAGATGGTATGATAGTCTACATAAGTGGCCCAAAAAACGCTACCAGGAAACTACTACAGCTGATAAACACCTTCAGCAAAGTAGCAGGATACAAAATTAACTCAAAAAAATCAGTAGCCCTACTTTATACAGATTATAAATGCAATGAGAAAGAAATCAGAGAAACATCACCCTTCACAATATCCACAAGCAGCATAAAATATCTTGGGGTAACACTAACCAAAAAAAGTGAAAGACCTGTACAGTAAGAACTTTGAGTCTTTAAAGAAAGAAATTAAAGAAGATATCAGAAAACGGAAAGATCTCCCATGCTCTTGGATAGGTAGAAACAACATAGTAAAAATGGCAATTTTGCCAAAAGTAATCTACAGAGTCAATGCAATCCCCATCAAAATCCCAATACAGTTCTTCACAGACCTTGAAAGAACAATACTCAACTGTATATGGAAAAACAAAAAACGCAGGATAGCCAAAACAACTCTGTTCAATAAAGGATCTTTTGGTGGCATCACCATCCCTGAATTCAAGCTCTATTATAGAACCATAGTTATGAAAATGGCTTGGTATTGGCACAAAAATAGACAGATAGACCAAAGGAATCAAATTGAAAACCCTGATATTAACCCACGAACTTATGAACACCTTATTTTTGACAAAGATGCTAAATCTATACAATGGAAGAAAGATAGCATCTTCAACAAATGTTGCTGACACAACTGGATTTGGACATGCAGAAGATTGTAGATAGATCCATATCTGTCACCATGCACAAAACTTAAGTGCAAATGGATCAAAGATCTCCACATAAATCAGGCCACACTGAATCTTCCAGAAGAGAAAGTGGGAGATACCCTTGAATGAATAGGCACAGGAGACCACTTCCTGAACATTACACCAGTAGCACAGACATTGAGATCTTCAATTAATAAATGGGACCTCCTGAAACTGAGAAGCTTCTGCAAGGCAAAGGACACAGTCAGTAAGACAAAACGACACCCCACAGAATGGGAAAAAATATTCACCAACCCCACATATGACAGAGGGTTGATTTCCAAAATATACAATGAACTCAAGAAGCTAGCCACCAAAACACCAAACAGTGAAATTAAATAGAGAATTCTCAACAGAGGAATCTGAAATGTCTGAAAGACACTTAAGAAGTGCTCAAAATCCTTGGCCATCAGAGAAATGCAACTCAAAACAACTCTGAGATACCACCTCACACCTGTCAGAATGGCTAAAATCAAAAATACCAATGACAATCTATGCTGGAGAGGATGTGGAGAAAAAGAAACACTCCTCCATTGATGGTGGGAGTGAGAACTTGTAAGACCACTCTGGAAATCAGTATAGCAGTTGCTCAGAAAAATGGGAATCAGTCTACCTCAAGATCCAGCAATTCCTCTCTTGGGTATATACCCAAATAATGCACATTCATACAACAAGGACATATGTTCAACCATGTTCATAGCAGCATTGTTTATAATAGCCAGAACCTGGAAGCAACCAGATGCCCCTCAACTGAAAAATGGATAGAGAAAATGTAGTACATTTATAAAATGGAGTACTGATCAGCAGAAAAAAAGCAATGGAATCTTGAAATTCACAGGCAAATGAATGGAACTAGAAGAAACCATCTTGAGTGAGGTAACCCAGTCACAAAAAGACAAACATGGCATATACTCACTCATATATTAATTTTAGACAGAGCAAAGGATTACCAGCCTATAATTCTCTTCACCAAAGAAACTAGGGAACATCAAGGAATCTAAGTGATAAATGGATCCTAGGAATAGGAAGAGGCAGGAACTCCTGAGCTAATTGGGAGCATGAAGGTAGGGGAGAGGGAGCTGCCAGAATGAGAGGAGGAGAAGAGGAGAGGAGAGGAGGAAATGGAGGACCAGAAGTATTGATTGGGGGAAGAATAGAGGAGAGAAGGATGAGAGATACCATGATAGAGGGAGCCATTATAGGTCCGAGGAGAGATGTTCCACTAGGGAGACTTCCAGAGATCTACAAGGATGACATGAACTGACAATCCAGGCAATGGTGGAGAGGATAATCTAAATGCCCTTCCCTGAAAATGAGATTGATGACTACTTTTTATGCCATCCAGAGCCCTCATCCAGTGGCTGATGGAAGCAGAGACAGACATCCACAGATACACACTGAACTGAATTCTGGAACTTAGTTGCAGAGAGGGAGGAATGAAGATCAAAGGGTTCGGTACCAAGTTGGAGAATCCCACAGAAATAGCTGGCCTGAACAAGGGGGAGCACATCGACCCCAGATGCTGTCTGGGAAGCCAGTACAGGACTGATCCAGACCCCTGAACACGGATGTCAGTGAGGAGGCCTCTGCACTCTAGGAGGCTCCTAGTAGTGGATTAGTATTTTTCCCTGGTGTAAGAAGGGACTTTGAGAGCCCATCCCACGTGAAAGGATGCACTCTTGCCCTGGACACATGGGGAAGGGCCTAGGCCCAGCCCAGGATGATGTGGTGGACTTTACGGAGCCCCCATTGAGGGCCCTACCTTTCCTGGGGAGTGGAGGGTGGATAGGGTGGGGGGTATGTCGGGGTAGGGTAGGAGGGGTGAAGGTGAGGGGAGGGAGAGGGAGAAGGGATTGACATGTGAAACAACCTTGTTCCTAATTTGAACTAATATTTAAAAAAAAAAGATCTCAAACGTTAACAAAAGAAGGAAACTTACTGAGTATTGCAGTTATGACTTCTCACTGCATATTCAAATTTAAAACAATGATCTCTAAATGCAAAAAGTTAAGAAAGTACATATGTGGGTAATCAGCGCTTACAAAATATTCTATTTCTTGGGCAGAAATATAATTAATGAAACTCTAACTTTCCATACACATATGGATATATTCATGAACGTTGAATTATCATATATCTCTCAGCATAAATTCTTGCACCTTAAAGTAGTTAAGATTTTGCTTACTTCTGATGGGTCTGCATGTAATTATGAAATGATTTGTAACTTTAAGCAGTGCACAAATTTTCTCTAACTTTTCCTTCATGATATGTAAAATGGCCAATGAAGTCAGAGACTGAATATAATAGAGCAATCTGACAGTGTGTTTAACAGCAAAAATTGACAGGAAAATCGGGTTCCCTTACAGAGAAATAATTTCAACTGTAATCTCCTCCTATATGCAAACACTTACTTGAAATGCATCTCAGAAACAAATGTAAAGGTGGAGGCCTTCAATTAGGCAATTTGGGGGCATGGTAGCTCCTCTTCAATTTGTGAAGGTTTGCAGTTGATGCCACTCATAGATATATCAGCAGAACCCTTTATAATTTCTTCGAAAATTTCAGTTACTGTTTGGATTGCTGCAACTGAACACCCTTCATGCTTGAGGACTATTTTGAGAACACTATGATACACAAAAACCAAAGTCACCCACAGAACAGTCACAATACAGTCCCAGGTGAGCCTAGACTTTAAAGTATCTCAATCCTAGTATCAAACCTCCACATTTATAATCCCAATAGTTCAAAAGATTCATTCTATTCTTCCAATCTGAAATCCAAAATATTGTGAGAGAAGTTACCACCACTATGACCAACCTATAAGTCCATGTCCCTTAGAATCCATTATGAGAATAACATTATTTTTTTCAGATAGCAGTAGATTTGAGATGGTTCTTTCTCAGCAAGAAAATACTAGAATAAACACACACATTTTATACACATATACACACATACATCCACGTCTACACCCACACATATACACATATTCATGTTCATAAAGTAAATAGAAGTGTCTTCTCTCCCAAAAGGAAATAAACTGCCAATGCTTCAAAATTTCATAACCCATAAAGAGCAAGTTTTAATATAATATAATTGTAATGTTATTTAGCAGTGTTATCTTCTTAGATAAGTGTACTCTAAAATATATTTTATTGTTAATTGCTTGTCATTTCTCTCTCATTTTGTCATTATTATTTTAAAAAACTGTTTTCATAGTGACAAATACCTAGGAAGTTTAGAGCTTCTTACCTCTTTGAAACTTGAAGACAGTACTCAGTAACAATAGTTCTGCTCTCCACTTCTATGGGCAGAATGGTGAGGAAGAAATTGATCAAAGTCTACTAAGGTAAGTGTAAGCTAATCCAGTGTGCACAGAGGGGAGGAAGGTAATAACAAAGTACCGTTGTCTTGGGAAAGCTGGACATGGTGCTGCAGGCCTTAAATCCCAGCACTGGAGAGGAAGAGGCAGGTAGACCTCTGTGAGTTCAAGATCAACTGGCTGCACAGAGAGTTTCAGGCCAGTCAGAATTACATGGAAAGACCCTGACTCAAAACAAAACAAAACAAACAAAAGCTAACAGAAAGATTTTGATTCCCAGCACCCACATGGCAGCTCAAAACTGTCTATTGCTACAGTTTCGGGGAACTCAGCCCCCTCATGCAGACATACATGTAGGCAAAACACCAATGCAAATAAAATAAAAATAAATAATTTTTTAAAAAAATATTACTGTTTCAGGAGATAGGGAAGCATAGAATTACTTAAACACTGCAAAATGATATATGTAATAAACAACAAATTATACAGAAGAGTTATGTAATATATTTTCAGTGTTATATACCAGTTTTAAAAATTACTTTTGCTTTGACCTGACTGAGTATATCCAATTGTTTGAAATATTCTAATTTCTGTTTCATGGAACTTATCTCTATTTTAAGAAAAAATAATAAATTCTAGAAGTGATTTCTTGATTGATTACTATTGACTTAATCCCCAATAAGTAGTCATTTCCCTATTTTAATATACAATAAGCATTATTTCCTAATTTGTGGAGTCTTTAATAGAATCCTTGGTAGTTTTGCTAAGATACCAGATATTTTTACCCACTTCTTATCCCCTTCAGAAAGGAAGAAAGCAAAAGTAAGTTCTATGGACAATGCTAAGGGACTGAAAGTTTTAGTAAAAATCATAGTGAACAGTTTGCTATAAACCAGGATATTCAAATTTAGTGCTGTTGTACACTGAGTATATGATTCCTAAATTCTCCTACTTTTGACTTTCAATTGCTTCTTTCTGTCATGTATTATATGTCAATCATCCCATAAGCATACAATTTGATACTCTATAAAAAGACTCAATAAAAGAAATATAACAGTTAGATCTCAAAAATATATATCTAGGAACATTTTCAAATAGAAATAGAAATAGGTTCTGCCAAAGAATGATGGAGTTTTGATGTCTTGGACATTGTAGGTAAATATTTTAGAAATAAGAGAATACAAGAAAAGAAAAAAAGATTGAATAGAAAATGCATTTCTTTTTTATGTAGAAGGCATGCAGCTTGCCAGGAAAAGATGAGGACAGAAAGGCTTAGAGAAGCGTGGGGTCTGCAACTCAGTTCTTACCATTCCTCAGAACTGCTCAGTGATTTGTAGACTATACCAATGTGTGAGTTTTGTTTTATTTGAGTAAGAACTATGCCTTAAGTATCATGATGTTGCATTTCCAACTAAAGTTTTAGAAGTCAAAGTTCATCTAATTAATTCTTACAGATGTCTAAATGACCAGGACTAGTACCTTCATTCTAAGGTGATAATTTGGTCCATCATGATCCTGTTGTTGCCACTGTAGTACACTTCCAAGTAGTGGATTGGTTTCTCCAGAAAGAATAGGTTATTGCATTAAGAAAACACATTTTTGTAATCTTTACAGCGCCTTCAAATAGAGAAAACCAGCAAGCATTCCCCAACCCTGCACAGGGCAGCCTACTCTGAACACTTCCCAGTGCTGACATTACTTTGCAGCATAGTGTTTGCTACCAGCTGAGTTGCTGATTTCTCAGCTCTCTTACAAAATACTTCTTTTTCCTTTTTCTGATCCTCTACCTTGCTGGGCAGCCTCATGCCTGGCAGGATCCTTTAGTCCCAAACTAATTGGCAGAAATCCTCCTGGGAAGATGGATTTCCAGCATTCTAACATCTTAGACTATGTCTGTGATCTTGCCTATGGAAAGGCTGTTGGACATAAGCAGCCCGGTGCTCGGGTTGTCAAATGACATAATTAATGGGAAACTAGAATTTTATTGTTACATTTTTTCCTAGAGCACCCCTGGTGCTTGCATATTAGCAACTGAGTGAATTTCATTATTTTTCCTGAATTTATTATTATTAGGTTCAGAGCACTTAATCTTTTTTATACATTCCAACTAGAATACCATTCTTCTATTTTCCAAATTGTTCTTACAGAGATTATGTACTCTCAAAGTCATATTAACTACTAGACCAAAGGATAAAGTTTGTTTTTTCCTAATTAATTCAATTTGCTTATGTATATTTGCTCTGCCTACATTTTTTCTTTCCCTAAGCTTTGTAACACCACTACAAAAATAAAATTAGAACTAAGAAAGGAAAAACAAAGAATGTGTTTCCAAATAATTGTGCTCCAAAGTTAAAAATGGATAACCTCTCATCAGCCTTAATTTCATTGGCTGTTAAGGGAAAAAAAACCAAACAGTTCAGTTTTATAATGTCAAGAGGGGCTCTTATATATAAATTAGATAGGATTATCAAGTTGTAGTGCACTCTTTTCATGCCCCAGGTTCCACAGGAACCAGTCCTGAATGGGGAGCTTGACTACATGATCCTTTTTTAATGTTCTTTTAATTTGCACCTATAGTCTATTTTGGCATTTGATGATGTATGATTTTTTTAAAGCAAACTTAGGAACAAAGAGGTGGTACAGTAGGTAAAGAATCTTGCAACCAAGGCTGATAGCTTGAATTTGATCCCCATAACTTACTTAGTAGAAGTAGAGGATCAACTCCTCAAGTTCTTCTCTGACGTTGACACAAGTGCTCTGTCACATGAGCATCTATACACCACCCACTCACCCACCCAGCCAACACACACACACACACACACACACACACACACACACACACACACACTAACAAATGTGTGCTGAAAAAATGAACTAATAAAAATATGACCTGTACCACAGATATTTCTATCAAATATTGAACAGATCAAGGTATTATATTTAGTACGGTAGCTAAATAAGGTTTTCGCAGAACCCAAACAAACATTCATTCCCTGGTGTATGAAGGGACTTTGAGAGCCCATCCCATGTCTCAGCCTGGACACATGGGGGAGGTCCTAGGCCTGGCCCAGGATGATGTGGTGGACTTTGGGGAGCCCCTGTTGAGGGCCCTACCCAACCTGGGGAGTGGAGCGTGAATGCATGAATGCATTGGGGGGAAGGTGGAAAGTTGGGGGGAAGGGTTGGGGGGTAGGGAGGGAGAGAGAGGAGGGATTGACATACAAGCAAGCTTGTTTCTAATTTGAACTAATAAAAAAATTACAAAATATCCCAAACGTTCATTAAAAAAAAACCTTATATCAAGCTTACTAAACATCCAGAAGTAAAATATTTTGAGAAACACTTGACCTTTTATTTTATAATAAACTATAATTTAAGTTTGTCAAAACCTTAATTTGTAAAGGAAATCACAAGACCTCTTTTCTCAGTTTACTCATTGAATTCTTCTACAAAAAGGATTAGGGATTAACAGAACACCACAACTATTGAAAAGTAGGTAGGTATTAATTTATATTAGCACAGTTCAAAGCTCCTAGGACATGTAGAAAAGTAAATGCATTCTGGATCTCAGGTAGTTTTCAAATAAGATTTTGTTTTATTTTTATTTGATTCACGAATCTAACTTTATATTTAAATATGAACAGAAACACAACACCCCAGACCTGTAAGTGAAGTATAACTTTAAAATTGAATTCAACAGTATATGATTTATGTATAATAAATGTATACAAATAGATGTTTACATTTGACAAAATTAACATTGTATTCATATTCCTACACCAAATATCCCTTTCACATCTGCTTCTTTAAAAGACTGAGTTTATGCAACAATAATCCATATAGTTATATGGATCACTATTTTAGAATATCTTATTCCTGGTCTTGGAGTTAGGTTTATAGGAAGAAAGAAATAAAATAATTTACAGCCAGAAGATCCTACTGTTTGCTGTAACTTACATATGTATCTGGAAGAGGCTGGTAAATATTGGATACTTCCTAAGTATAATTTTATTCAAAGTAATCCATCATAAAAAAACAAAGAGAAAAAATAAAGAGATCGCTTTATGATATGATTTTACTGGTGTGACAGTGAAGCAAACATTATAAATCATTCACCCTGGGTGTAGGTCATTAAAAGAACAAAATCATTGAACTATTGTTGCTTGAGATAACACTGCTTGAGATTAAAGGCTAGCTCATTCTTTCACTCTTGTCATTTTCAGAGAGCAATGCCATTTGAACAACAAAAACCCCACAGATATTCTGAAATGTTTTTCATGCAGGAAAGAACTAACATAACCTTTAAATTGCCATTCCCCAGTCTTCTAGGCATGAAAGCTGGCACCCAATGCCAAAGGCTGACTCCCAGAGAAAGGTAAAACCAGACTTTTCTGCTGGGACATTGTAGCTGATTTATTTGTTCATGAGGTTTAATCAAAGTTTCTCTCTAGTAGCTTCATTTTTAAAACCAAATTGCTTCTCAGTAATGGTTTGTTTTATAACGCAAGTAATCAGTTAATGGTAACATACATTCCTTGGTGAAGAAAGGGAAAAGGGATGCTAGTTAGAAAACAAGGGTGCAGGCCTTTGATATAGTTATTTGGCAGCCAAAACCATCTGCTGCTGAAGATTCTGTTGCTCATTTACCAGTCCACTAAGTATGCAGCACAAAATCAGGGAAGAGAACAGTATTTGTCTTCGTGGAGTCTATTCAAAGTGTTCTTTATTTTTGTCCTTTCCTGTAAAGCAGGGCAAACAGCATGAAGTGTTAGAAGCAGTACCAGAATGGGGGCTGAAAATCTTGTTATTTGAAATTAGATATGTGGTTACAACATAATCAGGATTATATTGACGATAGGAATGAACTGAATGAACTAAGCTAAAATTCAGTCACAGTCTCTAGGTTGAAGAAATATGAAATCAATTGTCTTCTGAATATTTAAATCACTTAGTCTGGGAACTCACCTTAATACTTAATCTGGTCAAGTCCTTGGTGATTTAACTTCACATTTGCTAACCAAATATCATATTAAATTGAATTCTTGATATATGACCTGGATGTAGTCGTGAAAGTTAAGAATTAATTATTTTAAGAATTAATGAATTTAAGAAACATGAAAACAACAAAAGGTGACCAAGGGGATACGAATTGGAAAGAAAGAAGTCAAGCTATCACTATTCACAGATGATATGACAGTATACATAAATGACCCAAAACCCTCTACCCAGGAAGGTGATAAACACCTTCCATAATATGGCATCATACAAAATTAACTCCAGAAAAATCAGTAGCTCTCCTATACATAAATAATAAATGGGTTGAGAAAGAAATCAGAGAAACATTACCCTTTACAATAGTCACAAATATAAAATATCTTGGGGTAACTCTAATTAAACAAGTGAAAGAACTCCATGACATGAACTTTAAGTCTTTAAAGAAAGAAATTAAAGAAGATAACAGAAAATGGAAATATCTGCCATATTCTTGGATAGGTAAGATCAACATATTAAAAATGGCAATTCTACCAAAAGCAATCTACAGATGCAATGCAATCCCCATCAAAATCCCAACAAAGTTCTTCACAGACCTTATAAGAACAATACTCAACTTCATTGAGTTGAGTCAATTAAGAAATTAAGAAAATTAAGAAATTAATTAAGAAATTAAGAAAACCCCTTAATAGCTAATACAACACTGTACAATAAAAGAAATTCCGGATTCATCACCATCCCTGACTTCAAATTTTTCTTTAGAGCTATAGTAATAAAAACAGCTTGATATTATCATAAAACAGACCGGTGAGTCAATGGAATTGAATCAAAGACTGTATCACTAATCCTCAAACATATGAACACCTAATTTTTGACAAAGAAGCCAAAATGTTACAATGGAAAAATGAAAACATCTTTAACAAATAGTGCTGGAATAACTGGATATCAACATGTAGAATATTGCAAATAGATCCATATCTATTGCCAAACACAAAAGTCAAACCAAAGTGGATCAAGGACTTTAACATAAATCTAGTTACATTGAACCTGATAGAAGAGAAGGTGAGAATTAGCCTTGAAAGCATTGTGACAGGAGACCATTGCATAAATAACACCAGTAGCACAGACACCGAAAGCAACAATCAATAAATGGGACCCCTTGAAACTAAAAAGCTTTTATGAGGCAAAGGATACTGTCAATAAGACAAAATGACAGCCTACAGAATGTGACAAGATCTTAACCAACCCCACATCTGACAGAGGACTCATCTCCAAACTATATAAAGAACCCAAGAGCTAGATATCAAAATATATAGTAACCCAGTTGAAAAATGGGGTACAGAGAATTCTCACTAGAAGAATCTCAAATGGCCAAAAAGATATTTAAGAAGTGCTCCACATGCTTAAACACCACAGAAATACAAAACGAAATGACTCTGAGATACCACCTTACACCTGACAAAATGGCTAAGATCAAAAATACTGAGGACAGTTTATGTTGAAAAAGATGTGTAGTCAGCAGAACACTCCTACACTGCTGGTGGGAGTGCAAACTTGTACAGCCATTTTGGAAATCAGCATGGCAGTTTCTAAGAAAATTGGGAATCAATCTACCTCATGACCCAGCAATTCTTCTCTTAAGCATATACCCAAAGGACACTCAATCATACCACAAGGACACTTGTTCAATAACATTCATAGGAGCATTATTCATAATAACCCAAACCTAGAAACAACCTAAATGCCCATCAGCTGTAAAATGGATAAGGAAATTGTGGTACATTTACACAATGGAGTACTACTCAGCTGTAAAAAGGAAGGAGGGATGAGCAAAGGAGTCAAGACCATGCTGAAGAAATGCACAGTAACAGGTAACTTGACCTAGTGGGAGCACAGACCCTAGTTGAAAAGCAGGGGAACCAGCATTGAACCAAACCAAGCCCTCTGAATGTGAGTGCCAGCTAGGAGGCCTGGGTAGTCTATGGGACCTCTAACAGTGGAGCCAGTGTTTGTCCCTAGTGCAAAATGGACTTTGGGAGCCCATTCCCTATGGAGGGATACTATTGCAGCCCAGATAAACGAGAGGGTCTAGTCTCTTTCCCAAATGATGTGACAGACTTTGATGATCCCCTGCAGAAGGCATCACTATGCTTGGGGTGTGGGTAAGGGGTGGATTGGGGTAATCAGTGGTGGGCATGGAAGGATGGGTGGGCAAGGGAATGGGGGTGTAAAATATTATTGGTTCTAAAATAATTTTTAAAAAGTGATGACCTCATGAAATTTGCAGGCAAATGGATGGAACTAGGATAAAATATCCTGAGTGAGGTAACCCAGACTCAGAAAGACAAACAATGTATGTATTCACTCATAAGTGAATATTAGATATAAACCAAGAATAACCAGACTAAAATCCACAGTTCCAGAGAAGATAGGTAACAAGTGGGACCATAAAAAGGACACATGGATCACCCTGGGAAGGGAAATTCAATGAGATCTACAGGGTAAACTAGGGGTGGGGATGGTAAGGGGGAGGGGGATGAGAATAGGAAGGAATGAGATGGCCAATGTCAGGAGGGATGCTGTGGAAGGGCAATAAAAGAGATACCTTAATAGACAAAGCCACTATGGGCTTAGGCAGAAACCAGGTGCTAGGGTAACTCCTAAAAATCCACAAGGAGGACACTAGCTAAGACTCCTAGCAATGGTGGAGAGGATGCCTGAACAGGCCCACCTCTGTAATCAGATTGATGAATACCCAAACTATCATTATAGAGACTTCATCTAGTAATTGATGGAACCAGATACAAAGATTCACAACCAAGAACTATGCTGAGCCCTAGGAATCCAGTCAAGGAGAGGGAGGAAGGAATATATGAGCAAGGGAAGTCAAGATCATCATGGAGAAGTCTTCAGATACAACTGAACCAAGCTCATGGAAACTCATAAACTCTAGACCTACAACTGTGAAGACTACAGGGACCTAACTAGGCCCTCCCTATGTGGGAAACAGTTGTGAAATTTGGAATACCTGAGTCCCCTGAGAGTATGACAACAATACATACCTGGTATATGAGCTAGCTTGTTGGAACCCATTCCCTATGGTGGCAGGCAGTGTTCTGTGGCAATGGGACCACCATATAATCCTAGGACATGAGTTAGCTTGTTGGATCCCACTCCCCGTGGTGGGATGCCAGGATCAGCTTTAAAGCATGGGAGAGGGACCTGGCCCTGCCCCAACTATTGTGCCAGACTATGTTGATCCCTCGTGGGAGCCCTTATCCATGAGGAGAAGTAGACTGGGGGGGGGGGTGAGCAGGGGTGGGAAGAGGTGAGGCATGGGAGGGAGAACAGTGATTGAGTTATAAAATGAAATTTAAAAATAAAGATACATGAATATTACAGTAGCAAAGCAACAAAGTGTCACTACCATCATAAAACTAAGTAGTTGCTAAGAAAGGTGTATAGAACATGAGAGCTGTTACCAAGGTAAGGATGACATTTTCAACAATGTTATAATGTCAGTACCACATGCATGAGGTTTTATTTCTCAGAATATAGAATATATGCTACTGCCGTGGTTAATCTTGCATGTCAACTTAACTGAGCTGCAAGATGCCCAGCCATCTGATTAAATAATATTCCTGAGTGTGTCTGTGAGAATACTTCCAGGAGAGATTAGCATTTAAATGGATGGACTCAAGAAAGCAGATGGCCTTCTCCAGTATGGGTGAGCATCTTGCAGCTCTCTGAGGACCTGAAGAAAACAGATAGTGGGAGGCAGAACTGGCTTTTCCCCACCTGGCTGTGTTGGATAACATCCCTCTCCCTCTGCACTTGGCATTCCTGTAATTGGGCTTTGAAACAATGGAGTCTACACCATCTGCTCTCCCCCTCTCAGACTGTTTAAAATACACTATCACATTTTCTGAGTCCCCAGCTTTCTGGCTTTTTTCCTCCATAATCATGAGGCCAATATCTTACAAAGAGGGGGGAGGCAGAGTTTATTTAATATAGTTTATAAAAGGCAATCTATTCACTTGGTGCCTAGATTCTTAAGCAAAAAAACTGTGAGTTGTATTCAGCCTGGGTAAACAGGCTCATTCTCTCCTTCTCCATCACAGTCAGCTTTTCCATTATTGAAAAACTGGACTCAATGATGAGCAGAGAACATCCAATGTGTTCATATGTTGCCACATTTCTTCTTTTAACCTCTACTGAGTTTTTGAAATCCAGGCCATTTTTAAAAAGTATCTCTCAATAAACTACTTGAAGGTTTTTGCTTTATTATATTTTTTAACCTTTTACTAATTCTTAACAAGTTTGAGTGCACACTTTCATAAATAATTATCAACCTCCAAAGAATGCAGAACATCACTTAAAGACCGAAAGTAAGTTTAAACAGGGCACACATGTGCAGTGAAATTTACAAAGTGTGCACTGGCATTTTAGGAGAAGGAGAAATTACACTTTTTTCAGCACAGCAATGGGGATTATTAAATGATATGAATGTATCTCTGCCTCTTCACACTCCAACTGTCTTCCCCTCTTATTTTAAGTGAATTGTTTTGCTAACTCTTGTCAGGGTTACTCAAGCTGAGCTAATGTTGTAGTGCTATTTCCATTCAGCATAGCAGATATTTGATCTCTTCTCCTGTGTGCAAACATCTATTTGAATCATGAGGGATTTGTTCCTTTTTATTCATAAAGTGTTTCTGAATTTAGAGAACAAGAAGCACATAATAGTTCATTCGCATTAATGGAAAGAAGAAAGGATATTATTAAATTATGACTACTTGAATTATGGTTAATACCAATGCTATGTAGGTCTAATATTATGAAGTACTTTATAATTATAGTCAAATGGGGGGGGAGACAAACACTGTGGTTTGTGTGTTTTCTTCAAATACTGAGTTCTGCATGATCCTGTTCTTTGGGGCACACTCCTTAGTATTCTCTGTATTTGTTCTTTGAAGACAGAATCTTCTCAAATGATTATCTTGGGGCATGTTTTTCCAGTTATTTTTATTTCTTGTTGTTTCATCTATTATGCCCCTTTCCACTCTCATAGATCAAGCTCAACAGAATTTCTTCCATGTTCTTCATAGATCTGTCTTAGTGTTCTCCTTAGAGGCAGACAAAGCATGTGTCTTCATAGAAAGTGCTTATTTAAAGAATTAGATCATAAGATTATGGGAGTGAGCATACTGAAATTTGCAACTGAAGTTGGCAGTCGACAAATAAAGAATTAATGTAAATGTAAAAGAATTAATATTGTGGCCTTGAGTCCAAAGGCAGTCTGGACATAGGCTTTTCTGTTGTTATTTGTTTTGGGACCTTTAACTGATTCACTCACATATAGAAGATAATCTACTTAATTTCTGTTTATTTAAATGCCAACTCATCTAAAGAAACACTTTCACTGCAGCATGTAGACTAGCACGTGGACACAGTGGGATTCTGGAATATAGGCTTTGTTACTTGTGATTAAGTATCATAGGTTAACATTTCTCCAAACAAAAGGATACCTAAGGCTATGTGCTGAATATTTTTTATTCCTAATGTCATTTTTCTTTATAGCACCTATAATAATTTTAATTCAACAATGTATTTTATAATTTCTCATCTAATGTCTTCTGCCATTTCCTGAAAATTAAATTTAAAACAAATACTTACTTGCTTAGGTTGAATCCTGTTGTCATTTGTTAAATGAATTTTGTATCATCCTGTTATAGTAAAAGACGTTGGAGATATTTAACTAAAAATGATACAGTTCCTCCATCCTAATAATCAGTAACAGAAACAAATAGATAAATAAGCAGTTTTAATACAGTCTGCTAAGTGGGTTATGATTCTATGATAGCAAAGAGAGAAGAGAAACAGAATCTCACTTGCAGGTTTTAGAAGACATTCTAGAGAACTGGTAATTGTTTGAGACACCAAAGAGTAGATGTTAACGAGCAAAGTTGCATGAAGGAGAATAAATACAGGTCACAGATAATACATGTCATGTTCTTGAAACTTTAGGTGACTATATGGAAAGAGCATAGGAGAAGTAAACAGAACACTTATAGAAAGATCAAGTGGAAAAAAAACAAAACAATAACAACAAAAAAACAGATTAAGGCAGTTATTAAATTTAGTAGATATCAACTAATCACTAACTTTATTTTACAAACATTACTACTTATTCTTAAGAGGATATTACCAATCTATTTTCATGCTAAAACAAACAAAAACAGTTGAAGTTTCACAACCTATTTCATGTTTGAAACCAAATCACACTTATCAAAGATCATATCTTTTCAACTGAAATTTCCCCACTGGTAAAATAGTGATTATTTAGTGTCCACATACTAATATTTTGTAACAGCTCCACAAAATATTTAATCAGACCAGACCAGATTAAGATTTCAAATGAGGCATAAACTGATCTATTTTAAGACATAATAATTTAACACTTTATATTGATGAAGTTTTTTTAAGCTGCTAAAGACTCATGATGTCATTAACATCTCAAAGCACAGTGCCCAAATGAACTTGATTCATCATTTGTGACATTGTTTCCAGGATTGAGGACTAAATCTGGGGACTCAAACCTGCCAGGCAAGTGCTCCTCTTAGTGGTCTACATCCATAGTACTAGAGACATGTTTATATATTCTCAGCAACATCCTCCATATATAATCCCATCATGACTCAGGGGCTGTTCTCCTGCACAGTTAGTATAGTGATCTTCTGCTTCATTAAAATACATGATACAAAGTTGACTAAATTAATATTTTGTGATTTGCCTACATTATAGTTTTCACAGTCTAAAATTTTCATTTTGGCATTCTCAGTGATCATAATAGTAAATAGTCATATAGTCAGTGAAACGAAGCACTCATCATCCCCAAAATTTACCTTAGTGTATTCATTGTATGGGATGGCATGAATCAAATACTTATCTAAATATATAACTTCAGATTTTTGCAATATTCTTTTCCAAAAATTAAAAGTATTTACATATTTCATTTAAAATACCTTCCCAGTTATTTAAGGAATCATTTAATTGACAAAAGCAATTCATTTCAAAGTCCATATCAGACCTGGGGCTAGGTAATTAAGATACAAAGACTAAAGAAACATAATTAAATTCAAGGGAATCTGGTACACTACACACATTAATTTATTTCTATCTATTTGTATTGCATAGCCCCCAGTAAAAATCAGTTAATTCATGTTAAAAACAGTAAAAGCTTAATGTACTGACAAGGCTTAAAATTGAAAATGAAATGTTCATTTGAGAATCAATATAAGAATCTATAGAAACTGCTGGTCTTCTTTTAACTTACAAAAACCCGAACACTAACACCACAATGTGAAATTCAGACAAGAATGTGAGAAGATAAAAAGTAAGTCTTATGAATATCCTTGTAAAAATCCTCGACAATAATTCTAGTAATCCAAATACAAAAATTTCATGAAATAATTACAGTTTATAATGAAGTGGGGTTTATTCCTGGAATGCATACAAGGTTCACCATATATGTTCTTCAGTGTGGTACATCACAATCACAGGGTGAAGAAAAATCAGCATAATTATAATAGAACTAAATTTTGCTGTGAGACTCTTACCAACAACAGAAAAGTTTGGGGTAAAGCCCACAAAAGAATAAATTTAATGAAAGACATTAAGAGGATGACAGAATAAAACAACAAAACATGAAACATAAAAACTGAAGTAATTCTCAATGAATGGAAGCATGTATTTATGCATAATGGAAAATTATGCATCCCAACTCCCCTAAAATGTTTGTATCCCAAACAAAACCCTAAGTTTAGGGGAAAGGGTCAAATCTAATGCTACACATAAGTTTAAACTATTAGTATTTGTCAGTACCCTCTTAAGAAGAAAGTTGCAGAAATAAAACAATAAGATATTAGGACTTAGCTATTAGAGTCTTGTGGTCATGCTGTAATGATAACACACAAGTCAAAGAAACACAAGAAGGCCAAGAACTCTCTTACTCAAACAGAGACTTGTAGCTAAATGGAGAGCTGGAACTGCAACATAGAGGAAGAATGTGGCTCTCAAAAAACATGTTAGTGCAAATATAAATCCATATGATAGAAAAATTTGACACTTAATTGACCTCAACCACATGGTCTACAACCCTACAAAAGTTAATTTCAGATATATCATCATTCTTAAAAGAAAATGTTAAAAAAATAATAGATGTCAGGGAAAAACATTTTCTTGAATTTGGTATAGTCTATAATCATTAGGAAAACCTGAATAGATTAACTAGAAATGGTTGAGAAACTGGACTGTGTTAAAATTAAAACCTATTTAGGCAAATATTCTATGTCAGGATGGAGTAATCAGTGTAAGAAATGGTAACTATAATGAATTAATGACTATGTAAAATTCTGCTATCTTTTACTTGTCAGCATCCAGTCATGCCAGCACCATTTGTTGAAGATGCTTTCTCTTTTTTCATTGTATAATTTTAGCTTCTTTGTCAAAAAATCAGGTGGTCATAGGTGTGTGGGTTAATATCTGAGTTTTCAATTTGATTCCATTAGTCTACCTGTCTATTTTTGTGCCAATACCAAGCTATTTTCAAGACTATTGCTCTATAATAGAGCTTAAAGTCAGGGATGGTGATGCCTCCAAAAGTTCCTTTATTGTACAGCATTTTTTGGCTAACCTGGGTTTTTGCTTTTCCATATGAAGTTGAGTATTGTTCTTTCAAGGTCTATGAAGAATTGTGCTGGTATTTTGATGGGATTTCATTAAATCTGTAGATTGCTTTTGGCAAGATTGCCATTTTTAATATGTTGATCCTACCTATTCAAAAGCATGGAAGGTGTTTCCATTTTCTGGTATCTTCTTTAGTTTCTTTCTTTAAAGACTCAAAGGTCTTGTTATACAGGTATTTCAGTTGTTTGGTTAGCATTACCCCAAGATATTATATGTTGCTTGTGGCTATTGTAAAGGCTGATGTTTCTCTGATTCCTTTCTCAACCCATTTATCATCTATATATAGTAGGACTACTGATTTTTTAGTTAATCTTGTATCTGGCCCCATTGATGAAGGTGAGTATCAGCTGTAGGAGCTCCCTGGTAGAGATTTTTGGGTCACTTACATAAACTATTATATCATGTGCAACTAGTGAAATTTTGACTTCTTCCTTTAAATGTGTATCCCTTGATTTCCTTTTGTTGTCTTATTGATCTAGCTACAACTTCAAGTAAATATTGAAGAGATATGGAGAGAGTGGCCAACCTTGTCTTGTTCCTGATTTTAGAGGAAATGCATTGAGCTTCTCTCCATTTAGTGTGATGTTGGCTGTTGACTTGCTGTATATTGCCTTTATCATGTTTAGGTATGTACCTGTTATCCCTGATTTCTCCAAGACCTTTAACATGAAGGGGTGTTGGATTTTGTCAAAGGCTTTTTCAGCATCTAGTAAGATGACCATGTGGTTTTTGTTTTTTACTTTGTTTATATGGTGCTGGCATAACTGGATGCTGACATGTAGAAGATTTTAGATAGATCCATATGTATTTCCATGCATAAAAGTTAAGTCCAAATGGATCAAAGACCTCACCATAAATCCAGGCACACTGAAACATTAGAAGAGAAAGTGAGAGGTACCCTTGAACAAATTGGTACAGGAGACTGCTTCCTGATTATAACACCAGTAGCAGAGACACTGAGATCAACAATTAATATATAAAGAACTCAAGAAACTTGTCACCAAAACACCAAATAATCTAATTAAAAAATGGGGTACAGAACAAAGTAGAGAATTTGTCGCGTCTATCTCGACCAGCAAGAGAAACACAACCACGACTCTTCTTCAAGCAGTTTATTCAGGAACCTTGTACATCAGCTTCTCCTCTCTCCCCCCCCCCCAAGCCCTTAAAAGCAAGCTCATTACCCAATTAGCTCACGCCACCTGGCGATCCCGGATAGGTCACAGCTGGAGGAGGCACACCAGATCCACTAAGTGCTTCCAAATAAGGCTTGTTTACAGCTAAGCTCGGTCTCCCTGGCATCCAGCCAGGCGCCATCTTGGGGCTTTGGCTCCCCACAAGAATTCTAAATAGAGGAATCTAAAATGGCTGAAAGACACTTAAGAGAGTGCTCAACATCCTTAGCCATTAGGGAAATGCAAATCAAAGCAACTCTAGAGATGCCATCTTGAACCTGTCAGAATGGCTAAAATCAAGCACACCAATGAGAGTTTATGCTGTAGAGAAAGGGGAACACTTCTCCACTGCTGGTGGGAGTGCCAACTCTTACAGCCACTTTGGAAATCAGTATGGTGGTTCCTCAGGAAAATGGAATCAGTCTACCTCAAGATCCAGCAATTCCACCCTTAGGCGTAAACAGTGTTTGTCCCAAAGGATGCTCATTCGTACAACAAGGACATCTGTTCAACTATGTTCACAGCAGCATTATTTGTAATAGCCAGAAACTGGAAGCAACCTAGATGCCCCTCAAGTAAGGAATGGATAAAGAAAATGTGTACATTTACACAATGGAGTACTACTCGGCAAGAAAAAAATAACAATGGAATCCTGAAATTTGCTGGGAAATTGATAGAACTAGAAGAAACCATCCTGAGTGAGGTAATCCCATCACAAAAAGACAAACATGATATGTACTCACTCATATATGTTAGACATAGAGCAAAGGATTACCAGCCTAATATCCACACCTTCAGAGAATCTAGGAAACAAGGAGAACCCTAAGAGAGACAGACATGGTCTCCCAGAGAAGGGAAAAGGGACAAGATCTCCTGAGCAAATTGGGAGCACAGGGGGAAGGGATAGAGAATTAGAAGAAAGAGAAGGGGTGAAGAGGAGAGGGAGGAGGCCATGAGGGATCGCAAAGATTGAATCAGGGAAAGAACAGAGGAGAGCAAGAAAAGAGATATCTTTATAGAGGGAGCCATTATAGGTTTAAAGAGAAATCTGACACTAGGGAAATGTCCAGAGTTCTACAAGGATGACACCAACTCACAAGCTAAGCAACTGTGGAGAGACTACCTTAAATGCCCCTCACCTATAATGAGATTGTTTACTACCTTATATGCCAGCCTAGAGCCTTCATCCAGTGGCTGATGGAAGCAGAGGGAGCCACCTACAGCTAAACACTGAACTGAACTCCTGGAACCTAGTTGCACAGAGGGAGGAGTAATGAGCAAAGGGGTCAAGTCCCGGCTGGTGAAACCCACAGAAACAGCTGACCCGAAAAAGGGAGAGCATATGGACCCCAGACTGACAGCTGAGAAGCCAGCATAGGACTGACCTAGGCCCCCTGAATGTTGGTGTCAATTAGGAGACCTGGGCAGTCTATGGGACCTCTGGTAGTAGAACAGAGTTTATCCCTAGTGTATGAATGGATTTGGGGAGCCCATTCTTCATAGAGCATCAATGTTCATGAGGGATATTGGTCTGTAGTTCTCTTTCTTAGTTTTGTCTTTGTGTGGCTTCGGTATCAAGGTTATTGTAGTCTCATAAAAAAGAGTTTGGCAATGACCCTTCTGCTTCTATTGTGTGGAATACTTTGAGGAGAATTGGTATTAGTTGTAATTTGAATTTCTGGTAGAATTCTGCACTGAAGCCATCTGGCCCTGGGCTTTTTTATTTTTTTATTTTTTGGTTGGGAGACTTCTGATGACTGCTTCAATTTCATTAAGGGTTATAGGTCCATTTAAGTTGCTTATCTGTTCTTGATTTAATTTTGGTAAGTGAAATGTGTCCAGAAAATTGTTCATTTCCTTTAGATTTTCCAATTTTGTGGAATATAAGTTTTCGAAGTATGACCTGATGATTCTCTGGATTTCCTCTGTGTCTGTTGTTATGCCCCCCTTTTTATTCCTGATTTTATTAATTTGCATGTTCACTCTCTGCTGTTTGGTAAGTTTGGAAAAAGGTCTATCTTGTTGATTTTTCTCGGAGAACCAACACTTTGTTATATTGATTCTTTGTATTATTTTCCTAGTTTCCATTTTATTGATTTTAGCCCTCAATTTGATTATTTCCTGGTGTCTGCTCCTCAAGGGTGTATTGGCTTCTTTGTTTTCTAAAGCTTTCAGTTGTGCTGTTAATTCTCTAGCATGATTATTCTCCTAGAATTTCTTCATGTGGGCATTTAGCGCTATGAACTTTCCTCTTAGCACTGCTTTCAAAGTATCCCATTGGTTTGGATATGTTGTGTCCACATTCTCATTGAATTCTAGAAAATCTTTAATTTCTTTTTTATTTCTTCCTGGACCCATGAATTGTGCTATTGGGTGTTACTTAATTTCCATGAGTTTGTAGGTTTTCTGTAGTTCGTGTTGTTGTTAAATTCTAATTTTAAAGTGTGGTGGTCTGATAAGACACAGGGGGTTATTTCAATTATTTTGTACCTGTTGAGATTTCTTATGTTGCCAAGTACGTGGTTGATTTTAGAGAAGGTTCCATGTGGCACTGAGAAGAAGGTAAGTTGTTTTTTTGTTTTGTTTTTTTTTAATTTGGATGGAATGTTCTATAGATATCTGTTAAGTCCAATTGCCCATAAATTCTATTAGTTCTTTTGTTTCTTTGTTAAGTTTCTGTCTGGTGTTCCTGTCCAGTGGTAAGAGTGGGGTGTTGAAGTCTCTCACTATAATAGTGTGTGGTTTTATGTGTGAATTGAGTTTTAGTAATGTTTCTTTTACAAATGTGGATGCCCTTGTATTGGGGGCATAAATGTTCAGAATTGAGACTTCTTCCTGATGGATTTCTCCTGTGATGAGTAGGAAGCGACCTTCTTCATCTCTTTTGATTGACTTTAGTTTAAAATCCAAATTGTTGCATATTAGGATTGCTATCCCCGCTTGTTTCTTGTGTCCATTTGATTGGAAAACCTTTCCCCAACCTTTAATTCTTAGGTTCCGTCTGTCTTTGAAGTTGAGGTGTGTTTCTTGTATGCAGCAGAAGGCTTGATTCTGTCTTCTTATCCATTCTGCTAATCTGTGTCTTTTTATATGGGCGTTAAGAGCATTAATGTTGATGGATATTAATGACCATTGATTGTTCATTCTTGTTTTTTTTTTCTTTTTGATTTGGTGACGGTGGCGAGATTATGTGTGGGATTCTATCCCTTTTTCCTTTTGCCTGTTGGTAAAGTGGGCTTATCTATTGCCTATAATTTTCTGGTTTTAGTTAACTTCCTTGGGTTGCAGTTTTCCTTCCATAACTTTCTGTAGTGGTGCTGGATTGGTGGATATGTATTGTTTGAATCTGGTTATGTCATGGAATATCTTGTTTTCTCCATCTATAATTTTGAAATTTTTGCTCGGTATAGTAGTCTTGGCTGGCATACTTGGTCTCTTAGTGTAGGTAGAATATCTATCCAGGAACTTCTGGCTTTCAGAGTTTCCATGGAAAAGTCAGATGTGATTCTGATAGGTTTGCCTTTACAGGTTACTTGACCTTTTCCCTTTGTTGCTCTTAATATTTTCTTTTTGTTCTGTATATTTGGTGTTTTGATTATTATTGGCAAGGAGACCTGGTTTTTTTGGTTCAGTCTATTTGGTGTTCTGTAGGCTTCTTGTATTTTCTATGATTTTGTTGAATATGTTTTCTGTGCCTTTGAGTTGGATTTCTTCACCTTCTTGTATACCTATTATTCTTAGGTTTGGTCTTTTTCACGGTATACCATATTTCCTGGATATTTTGTGTTAGGGATTTGTTGGACTTAAGATTTCCTTTGGTTGATGAATCTATTTCTGCTAGTGTGTCTTCAACTCCTGAGATTCTTCCATCTCTTGTATTCTTGTGGTTATGCTTACATCTGTAGTTCCTGACTGTTTACCCAGCTTTTCTATTTCTAGCATTCCCTCAGATTGTGCTTTCTTTATTGTCTCTTTTTCAGTTTTTAGATCTTCAACTGTTTCCTTGAGAGATTTGTTGATATCTTGTAGTTTTTTGGTTTGTTTTTTCTTTCATTTCTTTAAGAAATTTTCTCATGTTCTCTTTGAGGTCCTCTATCATTTTTCTGAATATGTTTTTAAGGTCATTCTCTTCTGGTTCATCTGCATCGTGATGTTCAGGTCTTGCTGGTGTATGGTTCCTAGTCTCCAGAGGTGTCATATTGAGTTTTCTGATGTTGAATGTGCTTTTACCTTGTCCTCTTCTCATCCTTTCTTCTGGTGGGTGTAGCAGGAGTTTCTTGCTCTTCTGGTGGGTATGGAACCAAGGTTCTCTTCTGGTAGCTGCAAACAGATCCAATACTCTGATGTCTGTCATCTTCTCGTGGATGGAGGTTTCACTGTTACCCGGGCATTGGCAGTGTTTGGGTGTGTTGGGTCCCTCTGGAGACAGAACTGCCAATGGGTGCTCAGTGTGTTGGGTCCTGCCTTGGAATTCGGTCTGGCATGCAGATCGCCGGTGTCAGATAACTCTGAGCAGTGATGAAGAAAGGGAACCGGAAATCACCCCTGGCCTACCTGGGCCGGAGGATGGAGGCAGAGCTGCCACCGGGCCTCGGTGTGTCAGATCCTGCTGCCTAATTCAGTCCGGCTTGAAGATCAATTGTGTCAGATCCAAAACCAAATTTAAACTTAGTTGTGGACATTTGCAGATGTTAGAAGGATAAAGATGCAGTGTATTGACATATTTTTGAAATAATTACAGACCTACTTTTCAGTTTGGATTCTCTCTGTTTTCATTTCTGCACGTCATGACTTCCTTCTTCCCATTGTCACTGCCTACTAAATGACTGCACAAAACAGTAAATAAGTGTCCTTTGCAACTACTTGCAATTACTGTGTTGTGATTGTGAGATGCTACAGTGCCTTAGCTAAAGTGAGTATTTACTAAATTACTATAATACAGAAAAACCAACTAATAACTTCTCCTGTCCTGTTTTTTTAATTGAAAATTGAACCTTCTCAAACTGTATGTGCTGATTATGGCTTCCCTTCTCCCAGCTCCTCCTCAACTCTGTCCACTTTCTCAACCCCTCAAATTGATTCCTTTTCTTTCTCTCTCTCTCTCATTAGAAATCTCAATAATAATGATAATAATAACAAAGCAAAATAAAACCAAACCAGAATAGAAAAAAACAATAAAAGCATAAGAAACACATACAGATGCTTAGACACACACATTCACACACACAAACAAAAACATAAAACAAAATCAGAAACCATAACATACAAGCAAAAAAAAAATCTGAAAAAAGAAATAAAAAGAAATCAGTAAATGCATTGATAAAAAAATTCTCCAAAACCTACCATTGAATTCATTTTGTGTTTGTCATCTACTGAAGAGCAAGGAGCCTGCCCTTCAGTGTGGTTTGTTTATCAAGCAACACTCCACTGGAAAAAAAATTGTCATTTTCAGGCAGCTATCATTTGGAGGTAACTTCTGGGTTAGAGATGGGTTTTGTATCTAATTCCTGTCTCAGCGCTAGGAGCCCATTTGGCTTAGACCTGTGCAGGCCCTATGCATGCTTCCAGTCTGTGAGGTCACATGTGGATCAGTTATGTTGTGTCTAGAAGGCCTTGTTTCTTGGGGACCATCCCAGTGGCTCTTTCATTCTTCCTGCCTCCTCTTCTGCAGAGTGCTCTGAATCCCAAGGGGGAGGGATTTGATGGAGGCATCCCATTTAGGGCTGAGTGTTCCAGGATCCCTCATTCTCTGCACATTGCCCAGTGGTAGGTCTCTGTATTTGTTCCTATCAACTCCAGGAGGCACCTGCACAGTGCACTGTCCCCCTCTGCCACCACTCCCATAATACTCCACAGACCCTCAAAGGACCCAGCCATCCTCCCTTACTCAGTCCCTTTTTGTCAGCCACCAACACCTGGAGGCACTTTATACTTGGGAATCTGCTGAACACGTGAGCATGGGAATCAGGTAGGAAATCTTCACATTCCTTCCTTTCTGAAAATCCAGTAGACTCATCCCCAGCCTAGCAGCAGACCACTTCCAGGGGCCTACTGCCCATTCTGCCTTCACTCCCTGAGAACGCCATAGATCCTGGTTGGACTCGGCCTTTACTAGTCTTCTACTGTTTAGAAAACTAATGTTTAAAGGTTTTACTGCTGTAGACAGGACCATAAAATATATTTTAAGAGGTTCTTTCACAATGTAGCCTTTTTAAAGCTAATGCTCCCATGCAAACTCTATTTATAAATAATTCAATTAAGTCTCAAAGTTATGAACTTTGTGAAAATGCTGTCTTTTGCTTTCTTGAACATATGTTTAGCTGATGTTTGTAAGTAAGCAACACTTTGAAGATAGAAAGGGTAAAACTATAGGAGCTCCCAAGTACCAATCCAAGATGCCAACATAGGCTCACCACTCAAGTGACACTTAGCAATGCATAGCTTCTAGAAAATCTGTAAAGAATAATAGTTCATCATCAATGTTCCTGGGACTATTGGGCTTCATTTTAAAAACACACGATTTCTCAATTGGTTCAATGTTCTGAAGCTGTTTCTTGGCTGCAGAAGGCCCCTGGTTTCTATCTATAGGAATTCGGAGGCCTAACTGAGATAGTTAGACAAGAATCTGGAACACTACCTGATTTGGTTCTGTTGTTTTTTCTAGGCAAGTCATGCCTACAGAAAGAAAACTGAGGGCCTAACCCATAGCTGTGTAAAAGGATAGCAAAGGCCACATTATTCCTCAGCCTAGCAGTACATGAGATAACCATATAGGACACAAATTACAAAAATTGACTCCCATGGAAAGTGGAGCCTTTGGGGACATGGTACTACATAGACTACACAGTGACAAGTCTAGTTCATTCTTATCCACTCAAGGTTCATGCAGCTCGTCTGTGCTAGATGGTATAGACAGGTAATAAATATTGTTCGCAGGGGGAAAAATTACTAGATCTTATTTTAATGATTATATATTTACTTTCTTAGTTCACTCACAATAATGACACAAAGGTAACATTTATTTAAGCCTCTATCCAATTCTTGAAAGACACAGAATCAAAAGCAACACAGATGTTAAAGAGGAAGTGGTTCATCATTTCTATCCAACAGGACAAATCAAATGCCCTGCACAAGTGCCTATGTTATTACTAATTAAGTCCAAATTTTCTCAACTCTCATTCAGGATTTTTTATATTATAAAATATGTTTCTGTGAATTAATATCTAGAAATTATAACTGCCCCATTACCTTCTGGGCATCAACCAGAAGGGTGAAAAAGAACAGATAAGAATAAGATAGCTGTATCTTGACAGGACACTAAAACACTAAGAGATAGGAGATACTTTGATCAGCTCTATAAATCATTTCATTTATGTAACCTCATCTGGGCCAAAGGCCAGCGCTGACTTTGCAGCTCTTGTTATCAGTTTTCTCCAAGTAACAGAGTTGGCATAATTAAAGAAAAAATGCTTGGATTTATACCATTACTTTCTAGAGAAATCATTGGCAAACATTTTTTGTAAACATCCAGAGTACATATTTTAGGCTATGCAAGCCAAAGATTTTCTGATAAAACAAGGTCACCATACCTGAAGAAAACCAAAGACTTAACATTCTAGCCCAGGTGTGCATGTGTTAGTGAGCATCAATATTTGAATTTCATATAATGTTCATTTGTCATAGATGGTTGTTCTTTAGATGACTGTAAACTACTTAGAAATGTAAAAATAACTCATAGCTCTTAAGCTATATGAGAACAAGGAGTGGATTTTAGTAGATCAGTCTGTGCTGTAAATAAACATATCTAAAAACAACCCAGGGAGAAACTAAGCTTAGGAGAATAAATCAACTATTTCACTTTACCTTAAGTGTTAGAATGTCTGCCTAGGAATGTCCTTAATAAAATGAATAGCTTCCATTTGATACATTTCTTAAATTCATTGTGAGAAAAAATTTCTAGTCCTTATATATTTCTAGTAACTTCCTAGTGTACCTGACCTGTAGGTTTTCCATTACATTGAGAGCTAGAAACTCCTCAAACACTGTCTTTGTTATTGAGCACATCAGGTGCAGTTTCCACCGTCAGTAGTCCTTCCTAAATTGCACCTTATTAACCAATGAGAAGTGTAACAGAAAGTTTCAGTTCTTTCCAAATCTAAAAGAATGATCTGTGGCAAATGCAGAATGCCCTTACAAAGCCAAGTGAAGTAATTTGAGAGAAAAAAAAAAAAAACATGTAATGAGTTTCAGGTTCATGAAATGTGATATTGACAACAGCAGAAATAAATTGCTCCTATTTAACGGCCATCCAGCTCAGAAGAGATGAGCATCAGGCAAGCTCCAACAATGCAGTGGATGACGGACCCTGAGAGACACACTCTATTAAGACCAAAGTGCTATTAAGGAGACAGACTTATACTGTAAAGTTGGAACCAGTGGAGAAGAGAAAGAATGCCTCAATCTATACATCTCAGGGACTTGACAGCACTCGCCTTCTTATAAATCTGTCTGAGTAAAGTTATTAAGTGCCTGAGAAATGCACCATTGGCAGCTAACCTGGGACAACAATGGAAAATGGATAGCCAATAGACAAGACAGACAAGTAAAAGGACCAGGAGAGATGCTTGCTCACAGATTCTGAGCGGTAATAAAACTGGAAATGGGGTTTAGGCTCCATCTTTCTACACCAAGAAATAACAGATTCTGAACAGTAACAAAATCACTGCATTATCACCTGCTACTTCCCAAATGTGAGAGTAAGAATATCTGACATCTATTGAAAATGGTCTGGAATTCACTAGATACAATATAAACTGAAAGATATAAAAGAAGACTCAAGGAAAATGTACTTTTCCAGAATTTCAACACAAAGAAGTTAATGCATTACTCCAAAATCCTGAGGTGTTGTCCTATCTGGAAAAAAAGTCACTTATGTGCCAAATACTAAGAAAAGCAGTCACTATTTAAACATTGAATAAAGCATTCACCTGAAAATTTTCACTTTTCTTGTCCCATGATTTCTTATTATGAAATGTCATAGCAAAGCATAAATGTAGGAGATTGCTTTAATTTTGTGCAATCTAGAGTGCCCCAACTCTACTATTGAACAGAGACATGACTTTTTAATCCCTCTTTTATTCATCTACTAAATACGTAAATGAAAATTTCTCAAAATGATCTAACACTGGTCTGCTATGATTCTGGATAATCTTGTAGTTAGTACAAGTAGATTGTCATTGCCCTGTACTGCACATTTTCAATGCTATTTATTAATTCCCAATTCTCAAATTCGTGGAGACATTTACGAAAGTTATCAGATCAGAGGCTGCACATTTCTTCCAACACAGAGACAGTGGGGGTACAAAATGCTCCTCTCTTGTGACAGGAAATAGAGCTTTCCATTCATCAGCATCTTCACTGCCTCTGCTGTCTCCAGATACTGAAGTGCTTTGTCAGCTGCCATTCATCACCACACTTGCACTGTCAGTTTTCTTAAAGGAGAGTTAAGAGGAAAATGAAAGATTTGTTGAGCCCATGTTCCTATCAAATTTTTAAAGGAAAATAAAACTCTACCAAGTGACCCACAGGTTTTTAGATAAACCAGAATACAAAGGCTTCTCAAGAAGGTGACTATCATTATGGATAAAACTTAATAAAGAAAATGAAGCAGAAAGAATTGAACATCTGAGAGTGTTATTCTGAACAAATCTCTACCTACTTCATTCAAATGGCCAGTCTTTATTTGTAATTAGTTTCACCCAACTGAAGAAAAAGTTGATACAGTTATCTATAATTAGTATAGGTGTCTATAATATAGTAATCTTTCTTTTGGTGAAGAAATTCAATGGAGAAAATGTTTGTTTCTTTAACCCACAAATCACAGTTGTACTTTATTTAGCAGTGTTTTATGTAAATTGTTGATTTTTAAATAATAAATAAACCAAACAAAAACCTATCAGAAAGCCATCTCCTCAACAGTCTATAAATGTTAGTGGAAAATATATTTTATCTCTCCCAGAAGTGATTTCTGAGACCTTGTTGAGAATGGTTTCTATTCACTTTGGTGACAGTTAAGAATATGAAATCTGAGGAAACCCAGACTAAAATACCTCTCAAACTATGATCTTAGAAAAGTAAATAGAAAGCTCATGAGTAGTAGTCATGTTAGTCTGACTATTGTAAGTACTCTAATTGATAACTCTAATTTGGGAGATCTAGCAAATGATTTTTTTTTAATTTGTGTTTTAAAAGCTCCACAAGTAAGTTTGCACATCATCTAATTTTAGTAACCAGGAATCTAATTTATATTATAGGTATTTTCACAAATGGGTTTATAGAAGTACTAATATTTATTTAATAGTCTTCTCAGAAGACATATAAACCTATTATCATTTTAAAAGAATTTTAGTAAGCATAACCTTCAACAGCACTAAGAAAAAGAATATTCTACCTACTGTTGAACAAATATTAGTTGTTCATCTTTAAGCTTTATTTATAGGAAAGTTGAATTTTGTAGAATGTTACTTTTATTTCTAGTAAATGTGTGAGTCCTCACCAAAATAAATTATTGCAATAATGATCCAACGATTACTAGCAGCCAAGATAGATGAACAAAAATGGAAATATGTGTATTGCCAAAACAGTTCATTTTCTACTTGCATGATCATTGTGTACACTTCTATCTTATATTAATCTATTAATCTTCAAAAGGGCTGACATTATTTCCTATTTTTAGAGACAAAAATTGAGATGCAAAGAAATTAAAGAATTTGCATAGTAGTAGGAAAGGAGGGACTGGAGAGAGTGGGGTGGTAAATGTGTACAGAATATTTTATATTTATTGTCAAATGATAAAAAATGTAAATAAAAAGTTTTAAATCAACAGCAGTAACCCAAAAGAACTTACAAATTAGAGGATAGAAAACAGGTGAGATTACATTCTTGGAAACCTCAGTCCTGTGTTCTCACCTGTTCCCCTGAGTATTTCTACAAAACAAACACACATCTGAAAAGCTTTACTTAGAAAAAAGGATTAAGAGAGTAACACCACATTGGGTTAGACATTGTTACTTACTAATTTTTATAACCTTTCCCCTCATGGAAATTGTTAGCCCTTCATCCATGGTATCTGAATGAGTGGCTTTCCTGAGCTCTGAAACCAGACATATCAAGCAGTGTGTAATAGAACCCCCATCCTTGTGTGTGTAGTAACAGTAACCAAAACTAAATAAGTAGCCCATGAAAGCCCAGGTGAAAAAGAAATAAATGCCTTTGCCTCAGTAACAGTCGCCATCTCATGATTCATCATGCACCGTAACAACATCTACAAGTTGCACTGCCCCTTTCAAGACGTCTGGACAAAGGCCTGCTTATGTTCTAAAAACCAGTATTACTTCCTGATGAGTCTCTGATCATATCAATAGTCCAGTCTCTCTCATTTATCTTTTTTACTTTGAGGAAGCTTCAAGTATTTTAGACCAAGGAAATGATGCTTAGAGTCCCAGTGGAATTTTATCACTTTACTACAGCACAAGCCAACTAATGATTCTATCGTACAAACTCAATATATAATCAGATATAAAAAAGATCACAAGGGAGAGTAAGTCACAGATCTAGAATTCTAATCTATCAGGAATGACTCAAACTCTAATTTAGTATTAATGACAACAAAAATTAATGAATAGATTTGGATACCTTAAATATCAAAAAGACTTTTGTGTATTGGGTAGGTGATGGGCAGCAGAAAACTGCAATTAGAATATATTATATGAAAAAGATGTAGTTTCACTGTTAAAAATCTATCACTTCAGATCTGTCTTATAAATAATAACACTAGCCACTCACACTAAGAAAACTGGGCCTCTGTCTGGTAAATGCACCCTGGTAACTCATGAAATTTTGCTCTTTGGTGAATTGAGAGACAGAGAAAAGGGAATAAGGAATGACTGAGTGTAGGAAGGAGAGGGTACAGCTGTACTTGGGTTGCATAATTTAACATCAATGACACTCAGGCTCCTCCTTGGTAACAGGCTGAATAATGGACCTTCTCTTGTTTTCTCTCTTTCAGAAATTCCCATTTCCCTTATTGGTATTTGCTGCATTTCCCAAATGAATAATGAGCACTCCAAACTTTGTCTCTGTGTCTGCTTCTGGGATTAACCTAAACTAACACAATTTTCTTCTTCGTTAAGGATCTGAGCGCTTCATGCTCTCCAATGCTCAGAGACAGCCTCTGGATTGAGGAAGGCAAAGCAAATTTCCTCTGTGACCACAAAAAATCAAAATCCCTAAAGAGCTCAGAGGCAGCAGGGCCCAGACTCAGAAAATAGAGAGCTCACAAACGTTCTTGTGATAAGGAAAATATAGTCTCTACTTATTTTCCTGGGTTTCTATAATCATACAGAGGATGAGTAAAAAAAATTGTGTTCATTATGGAATTTTTCATTACAAATGACTGGCTTTATGTGGGAAATAAATATCTGACCTATAGGAAATCATCATTTTACATTACTGTAGATCATATTATATTTTTCACTTTATTAAAATTAATACATATACATTAAAGGTATTTCTAGGGGAAAATATACCAGCCAGTCTTTTTATTTGAAACTACTCTAAGCTTTGATGGGTTGAAACAAATTAATTAATTCTTCTGGCCGAAGCTGATTTCTCTGTTAGTTGTAACTAGAGGTATTAGACAAGTCTGGGTAGATACATGGGGTGGGCCTATCCAGGTATCTTGGTGGCTCCAGGCTACTTTTGAAAAAGTGACTCTAGAAACAATGATAGGAGTAAAATGATGGAATTCCATGTTATCTGTACCTTGGATTATAATTAAGACTGCCAGACTGATTTCCAGTAATATTATAGCAATTTATATTGAAATATTAGGTGAAAGTTACTATATTCTCACACCTTCCAACATTGGATACTTGATGTTTTTTTTTTTTATTGGATTTTAAAAAAGTTAGCTCAGAAGGGATCAAGACCAGGCTGGAGAAACCCACAGAAATAGCTGATCTGAACAAGGGGGAGCTCATGGACCCCAGACTGACAGCTGGGAAACCAGTATAGGACTGACCCAGTCCCCCTGAACATGGGTGTCAGTTGGAGGCCTCGGCACTCTAGTAGTGGGTCGTATTCATCCCTAGTACACAAATGGACTTTTGGAGCCCACTCCACATAGAGGGATATTCTCTCAGCCTAGATATATGGGGGAGGGCCTAGGCCCTGCTCCAAATAATATGACAGACTTTGAAGATCTCCCATGGAAGGCCTCACCCTCGCTGGGGAGCAGAAAGGGGATGTGATAGGTAGGGTGTTAGTGGGGGGTAGGGGAAGAGGGGGGGAGAGGGAACTGACATTGACATGTAAAACAAGCTTGTTTCTAATTTAAATTTAAAAAAAAGAAAAAAGTACTTCTTATAAAAGTTAGCTCAGGCTAACGCCTTTAATCCCAGCACTTGGGAGGCAGAGGCAGGCGGATCTCTGTGAGTTCGAGGCCAGCCTGGTGTCCAAAGCGAGTGCCAGGATAGGCTCCAAAGCTACACAGAGAAACCCTGTCTCGAAAAACCAAAAAAAAAAAAATTAGCTTAGCTTTCTTATTTACAATTTGCTGTTGCTTGTTGAGAACATACACATTTTCATACTTTTTAGCTGTGTAGCTATTGTTCACCTTGATTTTGCTCTTTTACTTTGATAAGTATACATTGGGGAAGGTAAAACAAATAATTACTATCTTAGTCACCATTTAAGTTTCATCTTCATGATGAAAATTTTTCTTTAATTGAAAATAGACTCTTCGCTCATACCTGACAGATGGTTCCCTCCCTTTATGCCTGTAAGCCCCACCCCCTTACTGAGCCAGATTCACTCCCCTATATCTCCATTCAGAAATGAGCAGGCAACCAAGAGACAACAACCGAACAAGACAAAACAAGAAACAAAAAGAAAAGGTGGAAACTTTATATTGAGTGTGGACAAGGAGAACCAATAGGAGGAAAGAGTCCCAAGAGCAGGCAAAACAGTCATAGAGATACACTCACTACCACTGTTTAGGAGTGCCCCCCCCCGAAAAAAAAAAACAGGCTAAGCTAAGGACCTGGTGTAGACACCTGTAGGCCCCTCGCTTGTCAATTCAGTCTCGTGAGCCCATGTGAGCCTTTCTTAGTTGACTCAATGGTCAATATTCTCCTGGTTTCTTCCATGCCCTCTGACTCCTATCCTACAATTGTTCCTCCCCTTCTTCCATGAGGTTCCTCAAGCTCAAAGGGGAGAAACTGGAGATTTTAAAGTCTACTCTCTGAGCAAAATATAAGGCCACAAATGACTAATTGTAGAATTAGAGTCCCCTACAATGGGTTTGTAGCATTTACACTTGGCAACAACTGCAAGTTTGGTCTTTTTGAACATACAGGATTACTTCTCTTTGGATTTCATCCTCACACTTTTCACTCATCTTTAGTTCTGTCCAACAGAAAAAAAGAATGCTTATTTATGCTGGTCCAGACTTGTTAAGGTTTCATGCATTGCAAATTTCTTTTTCTAGCCTCTGGCTCCTCTCTTGAATTTGATTGTGCCCTTTATTTTTGGTTTGAATATAAATTGTTCCATTTGCAGTAAAACAAATTATCAATGTTTTCCCCAATTTTATTTACTGAGTTTAGATAATCTGTGTGTATATATGGAATTTGAGTCATACCTTTATCATAAAGGTACTAATCTTTATTTCAATGGTGTAGCAAAGAATAATGAAATTATTTACCTCGGGTTCTTTAAAACTGAGAATGTACGTGTATCACTTTTGTGTTACTCTTTTATAGTGAATAATCATGAAAATGGCTTTCTCTGTAAAGGGAAAGACTTTGAGCATTAGTAATGAACCAACTTTAACAGAAGGATTGCTTCCTATTCTTCTAGGATAGCATTTGTAATAAATCAGCTTAGTGAGTGACTGCACTCTAGAAGTCAGAAGGAACTAGAAAAGTAAATTTCTAAGAGAGGATGACTAATTTCTTACTCTAGCATTTTTAATTATAGAATAATACCTGGAACACCTTGTCAAGACTTGCACTAATCACCTGTGGTGTCAGGTAACAGAGCTTAGCCTTGGGAAGGAACATTTATAAGATTGTTTCAGTTCCCTCTCCCTGTCTGCTCCCCAGGTCGGTTGAAGCCTTCCATGAGGATCCTCAAAGTCTGTCGTATCATGTTGGAGCAGGCCCTAGACCCTGCCCCATGAGTCTAGGCTGAGAAAGCATCAATCTATGTGGAGTGAGCTCCAAAGTCCATTCGTGTACTAGGGATAAATACTGATCCATTAGCAGAGACCCTATAGATTAACCAGACCTCCAAACTAACATTCTCATTCATGGGGTCTGGAACAGTCCTATGCTGGTTTCCCAGCCATCAGTCTGGAGTCCATGAGCTCCCCCTTGTTCAGGTCAGCTGTTTCTGTGGGTTTCTCGAGCCTGGTCTTGACCCCTTTGCTCATCACTCCTCCCTTTCTGGAACTGGATTCCATAGTTCAAATCAGTGATTAGCTTTGGGTGTCTGCTTCTGCTTCCATCTGCTACTGGATGAAGGCTCTAGGATGGCATATAAAATAGTCATCTATCTCATTATCAGAGAAGGGCATTTAAGGTAGCCTCTCAACTATTGCTTAGATTGTTACTGGAATTGACATGTAAAACAAGCTTGTTTCTAATTTAAATAAAAAAATTACTTAAAAAAAGATTGCTTCAGAAAAAGCAAAGGGGAACCTTTGTTAGAATAGACAAAATATGGGGGCACTGCTTAGTGATTAAGAGTTAGTACTGATCTTCCAGGACCCATGTTTGGTTCCAGAACACATATCAGACAGTTCAACATGCCTGTAACCACAGTACCTCTGTGAATGTAAATTAATGAAAAATATTTTAACTCTCATAATGAAAATCAGATGAAATATCTTCAATGGGCCAAAACCTAATAAAATTAATAAAAATTTAATATCTTTCAAATGTGCCTGCATTTTTATTTCTACTAGAAGATATTCCAAGGGGACAATACAGATAATGATGTCACAAAAACTCTAGCACATGATACCTATCAAGTAACCCTGTGCATAGAATAATAACATGTGCATCCCTAACCTTGATGCTGGGTTTTAATAAGTCAAGTGAATCTCCAGTTAGTTTTTGCCTCTGTGTTATGAGCATTCAAGTTTGTGTGATGATTTTTACGGTATAAATAAGAGGCATACATGAAAATAATCTACATATTCACAGAAAGTTTTGAAGCACAGCATGCCTTCGGCAAAACTCTAAGCTAATGTGTGCGTGCGTGCGTGCGTGCGTGCGTGCGTGCGTGTGTGTGTGTGTGTGTGTGTTTGTTTATGTGTGTTTGATAGTAATGAATTAGAAATGATATAATATAGACAACATTTCTTCAGGTTATACTGATTTGTATTTTGACTACTTGGTAAGTTCCTACTACATGCTAGACAATTGTATCCACATCTGCTTTAAAGCCTATTATGCAGTTTGACAGTATACCAGAAATACCTTATGTGGTACATGATTTAGGAAGTTTGTTATGTAAGGAGAGAAAATAATAAAAGGTGATAAATTATCAAATTAAGATGGAAGTTGGAGAAATTCCTATATATAGCATCTCAAATAATATAAACTCTAAGTCTAGGCATGGAAATGGCTTAAGGCTCAAAATTATTGGATGTTTTGATATAAGGTACAGTATTTTCCCAAGGTGATCCAGATCAAGATAAGATTACCATGGGTCTATCCTGTTATCTGTATCAATTTAAGTAACTTAAAGTCCTATGAAGATATAACTTACTTTATTGACATGAACTTAAATGCCCAAAATAAAATGAAACAAAATTATTAATCTTATTAATCTTTACCACTGAAACAGTTTGACAGAACACTTAATTACATGGAAAGTTTTCAAAAAATACTTAGAGAAGTCGACAAAAGAGCATAGTGCAGTGGTTCTCAGCCTGTGACTCTCAACTCCTTTGGAGTCTAATGACACTTTTGAGTGATTATCAGATATCCTGCTCATGATTCATAACAGTAGCAAAATTACAGATATGGAGTAGAAATGAAATAATTTAATGGTTGGGGGTCACCACAACTTGAGAAACTGCATTAAAGGATCTTAGCTTTAGGAAGGTTGAGAACCACTGGCTTAGTGTTACCTTACATTTACATAAGTAAATAAGTACAGGAAGTTATGTGAAATGATAAGTTAGGTTTTAAATAGTATGTCTTTGAAAGGAATTATGAATTTATACTTTAATTTATTCTTCTCTTTACAACATCATAATAAATTGCATCATAAAACAGGTGGCAGATATTAATAACAAAACCAAACTAAGAATTTAGATAAAGTCTAAAATACAATGTCATGGAATGATAAAGTTTTAATCTCTCCAAATAATAGCACAGACCCAGAGCAAATAGACGTGGACACTTCATTCCATAAGTGCTCCCCAAACTCTTCCGAGGTTACTATTGTCATTTTGTTTGCTGTCATAGTTTCTAATGTTGTATACTGCTGGTGTTCGCCAAATCTAAGAAAGAAGAGATCTGAGTGGAATGTTGCATTGTCCTCATTAAATATTCTTCAAAGTTTGTTGGAGACTCCAGGTGAACATGAAATATAAAAATGATAAATTGATTGTGAATTTTAAAATATAGATCATTGTAAATTATGCAGATTGCACACTTTTGGCATGTGGAAGGTGACACTGAGAAATAGTCAGGACATATCCCATTAGCTGCCTCATATTCTTCAGATATTTTCACATTATTCTACAGGCACTAGAACCCACTAGAATGTCCAAAGCATAATGCATAATACAGTTTCCTGATGGAAAATTAGGAGGAAAATAGAAGATAAGAAAGGGAAGAAGCAGACTAGAATTTTCAACATAATGATTTGTATAGACAATGATAAAGAAAGGACATATTCAATGCACTGGAGAGGCATTTAGCAATTGGGAAAATAAAAAAATAATAAAATTTGGAGAAAATGAAACTCTAAATGATTGCTCTCACATACTGGGAGAATAAAAAGCAAATGCCATTGGTCGTCAGAAATGTGTTATGTTCCTTATTTAACTAAACTGAAGCATGTAATTTAATTAGAAAATTGAAGGAGGGTGGGGCAATGGAAATTAAATATTCATTATGAAGCACTTCACATCAACCACTTGTTCATACTTAGATCAAGCAGATCTAATAATTTCTTGACAAATTCATCACTTTTCATTAGAAGAGCAATTGTATTTGGTAAAAGGTAGTGGATACAGTGTGTTACACAATTAGCACAGTGTGAAATGAGCTAAAACATGTTCTCAATGGGTGACTTCTGGGGAGAGTAGAAATTAGATTGAGAATACTTAAATGTACATTTTTCTCAATGCTTTGTCATTTTGTTAAAGTTCATTTATACTTCAGTTTAAAACATATTTATATTGACATTATAAAAATGCACCATATTTCAACAGATGGTTTAATCCTTAGGAAGAAAAATGGATTTTAAAAAATAGTTCTTTGATAATTTCATAGCCTCATTTTTGATTTTTAAATATAAATATGATGTCTTTATTTAAAAATGGATACTACAGAATGTATTCCTTTTGAAAACCATGAGAGCTTGAAACCAAAACTTTAATACTTCTCTGAAATTCAACTTTTTATTTTCTATTTTAATAAATTTTCATTTCATAAAGTCAATAGGAGTTCTCTTGAAGAAAAAACAGCATAATGTAAAACTATACATATTACAGAATTCATTTTTAATCCATCTTTGCTCAAGTACCTTAACTGCTGAGAGGAGTTTTGTTTTGATATTGATCTTTCCTCTTTCTGATCAGTTCTTTTTACTCATTTTGATCAGTTGTAAGAAGTTACTTAGGATTTTCTGTATGTAAAATTGTCATACAATTTGACTCCTTTATTATGGTTGGCCACTTACAACTGTTAAGTTCTACTCTTCACTTCCCCCTGTCTCACTCAAAATCTATATAAACTTCTGGAAAAGTCTAGACTCTTCTTCTTGACTGAGTTCATTAGGAAAATTTTCAACATTAAGAACACTGTAAACAGCCTTCACTCACCATACACCATGAAGCCAAACCTATTTCCCTTCACATGTGCTTTCTGTTTGTCTCTGTCTCTCTCCATATATATACGTATATATGGGGGGGCGGTTCTTCTCAAGAGTGAGGGTCCCCACAGAGGCAAGTTTAAAGTCATCAGCTCTCGGTTACAGGCAGTTCTCAGCTGTAAAATAGGGGTGCAAGAATCTGAGCTGGGGAGATCCTCTGGGAAATCAGCCAGTGCTCTTAACCACTGAGCCATCTCCCCAAGCCCTATGTTTCTTATTATCTCTAATCATTTTCTATCGGCTCAAAAGACTCCTTCATAGATAAAACAGAACTGTGTGAGTAGTAGGTTTTCAGAGCCCATAATACTAGTGTAGTGCCATACGTCTCAGGATTCAACCAAATTTAGGATGAAGATCTTATCCTGCATCTTGAAGTAAGGACCCAAGTGGGGGTGAGAGAGAGAGAGAGAGAGAGAGAGAGAGAGAGAGAGAGAGAGAGAGAGAGAGATGGGGGAAGGAAGCAAGGAAGGAAGGAAGAAAGATCATGCCTCTTGATGAAACCATACTTTAAAAAAAAAAATATTCTACTGGGCAGGGCATTGTAGTGCACTTCTTTAATCTTCGCACTTTGGAGGCAGATGCAGGTAGATCTCTCTGAGTTTGAGGTGAGCTGGATGTACAATGGTACTTCCAGGATAGTTAGAGCTGTTCCTAGAGAAACCCTGTCTCAAAATTTTTTTTTAAAAAATGTTTAACCTTTTTATTTGCTTTATTGTACCAGTGAAGTCATATAAATAATAGGTATCATGGTGCAGTGAATTATGCACACTTTTGTGTCCAAATGGAACTCCAATTCCCCAAACCCCAAAAGGCAATCCCATAAGCTCAAATTAGACTTTAGGAGGATTTCTGGTGATTAGATAGAACTCAGCATTTCTCAAGAACTTGTGAAACTGGTTCCCATCTATCAAAAGGATTCATTTTACTTACTTCTGGCAGGCTTATCTATGGTGCCTATTTGCTTCTCAAAGCTATGCTGGCCTCCAGGCTTGCTCTGTGTCACAAGTACCTGTTACGCATTTCAAAGTCATCATAGCATCCCAACCTTTCTCTCTTCCCTTCTACCCTAAACTCCCAACCGTTCACAGCTTTCCCTACCCCCAGCTACTCATTCTCCTTATAACCCTGCTATTCTTGATATGTGCTCTCTCCCCTCCTCGAACACACTCTGTCTGCTCTGCTCTACTCCTGCTTTCCTCACTTGGATTTCTTTTTTCTCTATCCTCTGCTAATTCTCCCCTCTCTCATGGATAGCCCTGGCCATGTTTGGTCTGTGGTCCATGTTGAGTCTACTGCTTTCTCTCTTGCTTCTTGATGCTTCAATGTGCCTCTGGCTTCTCTCTTTCTCTCCTGTCTACACTATAAACCTTCCACTGAAGCATACCATGCAGTGGCCATGTCATCAGTTAATTTAGGCACTCGACATTTTTTGTCTGTTTCCCAAATTTAGGAAAGAAAAAAAAAAAAAGACTCTTGCCCAAAATCATGATGACAACTGTCAAATTAAAGAATAAATTTTACGCCAAGATGAATATTTTCTTGAAGAGGAGAGTCAGTAGGTAAAGTACTTCTTTTACAAGTGTGAGGGATCAGATTGGATCTCCAACACTCACATAATTGTCACACCTGCATGGTGTTCTGTGGGGAGCCACAGCCCCAAGATGGCGCCTGCCTGGATGCCAGGGAGACAGAGCTTAGCTGTAAACAAGCCTTATTTGGAAGCGCTTAGTGGATCTAGTGTGCCTCCTCCAGCTGTGACCTATCCGGGATCACCAGGTGGCGTGAGCTAATTGGGTAATGAGCTTGCTTTTAAGGGCTTGCCGGGGGGGGGGCTAGTAGAGGTAGAAGCTGAGGTAGAAGTAGAAAGAGAAACTGATGTACAAGGTTCCGGTCATGTCTTTCTTGCTGGTCGAGATAGGCGCAACAGTATTCTGCTGATAATTACGTTGTAGGCATAGAATGGAGATAGTGGGATCCTGGAGCAAAGTGGCTAAGTTGACAAAACAGCAGATTCTCAGATCCTTTTGTACATTTGAATGCACCATTGGTGCTTGTGATGGATCACATCATTTTTGTATATTTTGACAAATGCTCTGAACATGTTCTGCAAATTTCTTTCAAGCATACACTTAATTTAATTATCATCATGATTTCTTACTATTGGCTAACATTTTTTCTATCAGTGTGCCATTTTCAGCAAAAGGGGGTTGAATAGACATATATTATAATCCTACTATCCATATCTACATAATTAAAACATGGTGTTTTAAGATATAGAATATAATTTAATGATGTTTAGGGATTTAAATGTTAAATTTTAGTTGATATGAAGCCTGAAATGCATCTTTTCAAGTATTTGCCCTGAGAATGATATGTATGCAATTTCTATTGAACCTATGGAGCATATGTGTGAAATAATATTTAGGTTTTAATATCTAAGAAATAATTGCCATAAACACTTCTTTATGCAGACAAGTTTCTTGAAATATGTCTCCTTGAATTAAGACATTTTGGATTATGTATTTTAAGTGATTTAAGTGTATATAAATAAATATTTTCCCATTAATAAAGCAAAATCTGTTTGCAATGTCATAGGTAACCCACAACACATCATCCCTTCTCTGATATTGACCCAGCCTCTTTCTCCAGGCTAGTTTCTAACATTTTCTTCCTTCAAGCTACTGTCAATGTTGAGTTTGAGTCTGCGGTTGTTGCATCTTCCTCTAGTACTCTTCTGTCTCTTGCCTTCTTGAATAAATGAATAGAAAAATGAATCAAAATTGGGAAATGGACCCTTACACTATTAAAATAAATCTTCAGTTATAATAACTTGGACTTTAAAAAATGGGAATGCCTTCTTCCAGAACATTGAGAAATGATTCTCAAACAAACAAGGAAACTCCCTCCTTCATGATTAGCTTCCACATTGCCAAAATGTCCAGTAAAGGTTGCTGGAGTAGGAAAAAACAATCACAATATGGAGATGGTGTCTACATACTACAATACTTGCCCACAAGGCAAGATCTCTCTAATGGTGAAATGGTGGCTGGCTGTTACAGAATACTGTAATTTGAATGAGAAATGTCTTCCATAAGTCCATGTATTTGAAAATTTTGCCCCCAAGTGGGACATTCTAGAACAATTAGGAAACTTATTGGAGAAAGTATATGTTATTGCAGTAAGCATTAAGGATTTATAGCCTTATCCCACTTCCTGTTCTTTTTCTGCTTTCTATGGGCTATTGAAATGTGATCTCTAATCTTCCAGCTCTTACCACCATGCTTTTTTCTCCATGGTTATCCCTCTAGAACCATGAGCTAAATAAACTTTCTTCCATGAATTGATTTTGATCATAGTATTTTTGGTGGTTTGAAAGAAAATGCCCCCTAAAGGGAATGGCAATATTAGGAGATGCGACCTTGTTGGAGGAAGTGTGTCACTGAAAGGGCAGGCTCTGATGTCTCTTTTACTCAAGCTTCCCTTAGTGTGATTTTCAATTGACTTCCTGATGCCACCAAGATGTAGAACTCTCAACTATTCCTACAGCGCCATACCTTCCTGCATGGCTCCATGTAAGCCACCAAGATGATGATGTACTGAACCTCTGAAACTGTAAGCAAGCCCCATCAATTAGGAGTTTTCTTATAAGAGTTGTCATAGTCATGGTGTCTTTTCGTAGCAATAGAAGCCCTAAGGGAGTTGTTTTAGGCCAGACCATGCGTTTGTTTGGAGGAATTAGGACTTTGGTACTTTGGGTTT